>NW_021145458.1:0-100000 GCF_002837175.3 Physeter macrocephalus
GGGGTCCCCTTGGGCCTGTGCTGGACACCAGAGCTGTTCGCACATGGTTCTTAGCCAGGGTGAGGGCTTACCTCAAGAAGGGGAGCAGGCTGCTCACAAGGCACTGGGTGCGAGAGCCACTTGGGGAAGGTCATGGAAGGGCTCTGCAAAGCAAAGGCATACTGCCCTGAGGCAGGCAGAGTAGGAGAGACCTGCAACCAGATGCCAAGGTCCTGAAGGCAGAGAGAAGGGCCCCTGAGCCCCAGAAACTGGGAAAATCCTGTTTAGGTCCCAGGGGCAGAAGACTACCTAAGCTCTTCTGCTATGCAGAAGGAAGCCCCACGAAGAAAAGGAACAGAAGTATATCTGGGTACCTGAATGTTCCAGATCTGAAAAAGGCAGGTAGCCCCAAAGGTCAGGGGATATGGGGACACGGCCTCACCTCTTATCATGAGCTTCCATCATTCCCACCTGGCTAACTTCCATGAAGGACTCCTTCTGAGTCTCCTCATCCTTACCCATCCACTCCCACCTGTACCCCCAGGCCTCCCAGCCATAGCTAGGAGCCTCCTGGAGAAAGAGCCAGCAAACAGCTCTGAGCTAGTCACCTACCTTTGGTCCCTGCTGGTAGATCTGCAGCTCCTCCACCGTGAAAGACAACCACAGTGGTGATGGCTGTCGCAGAATCAGGCGTAGTTCCAATACTTTGCCCATGTCACACAGCATCTGACACATACACACAAGGACCCACCGAGGCCCCAGCTCACTGCCCAGGAGCCAACCAGCAATGAGCCAAGGTGCTTCCTCCCCAGGCCTTTGAGAAGGAAACAGTAGTTCCTCCAAGGCACTTGCCCAAGAACCACAATTCAGGCCAACCTTGCCCGCCCCTCTTCCCTCATGGTATCCTGGCCCAATCCCCAGGCCTCTTGTGAGCCCCCATCTGGGCTGCCCTGGCCATGCTGAGTCCCAGCTGACCTGGTGCTTGAACAGCGATACATACTCCTGAGCTCCCTCCTCACTGTGTGGGTCAGGCATCAGGCAGTAGTCTCGAAGGCAGGTCACCCACTTGGCTGGAGTGTGTGTTGAGGTGTGCTGGCGAACACGGATGGTCAGAAAGGCTGTGTAGTAATTCTTAAACATGATCTCCTGCAACTAGGGCACACACAACCCACCACAACAAATCAGACCTAGGCCCCGGGCCTGAGGGGTTCAAAAGCACCATCTCTTCCTCCACTTAGGAATGTACTCTTCTACAAATCTAACAATATCAACAAGAATCCACTGGGGCCCAAAGAGATTTTGCCTTCCTAGAACTCACAGTCTAAATGACCACGTCATTCAAACAAACCATGACCTTGGATCTTGCTGCATGTCCAAGATGCTGCGAGTGGTCAGAGCCCTAACTCTAGATGAGTCAGAAAATGTACAGATGAGTTCATCAAGTGGACCATGAAAGGTAGAAACTGTAAAGTAGCATAAACAAAGGAGCACTAAGGGGTGACAGGACCTGGCATACCCCTGAAACAGAGAGTGGTTCAGCCTAGCTAAAGCAGTTCTCATCACTGGATACTCATCAGAATTACTCAAGGAGGGAATTCCCTGGTGGTCCAGTGGTTAGGACTCGGTGCTTTCACTGCAAGGACCCGGGGTTCGATCCCTGGTCGGGAAACTAAGATCCCACCGTGGTGAGGCCAAAAAAAAACAAAAACAACAGCAACAACAAAAAAATACAACAAAACAGAATTACTCAAGGAAATTTCTTTTTTCTTTTTTTTTTTTTAAATATAAGTGTACAGGCTCCACCCCAGACCTACTGAATCAGATTTCCAGGGTTGGGCCCTGTAATGAAGTCTCCCAGCTTAGAGTAATCAACAGCTTGAGGGAGAACCACACACTACAGGACAAAATGCCTGGGGCCGAGAGGCAAGTAGGGCAAAGACACAGAGTGGCTGTGAATGCCAGGCCATTAGAAAGTGGACTTTGTCCTCTGTGTTGAGGTCTTCCAGAGTCCACTCTGCCAGCAGATGTGGAAGGGCAACTGGAGACTGGAAACTGGAGCCACTGGGAAGATCCTGATGAGGGATTATTTGAACCTGACCTCCAGCAGGGACTGTAGGAATGGGCAGGAGGCAGGTTGGGAGGTAACTCATTGTCTAATGATACCCAGCCAGTGGCCAGGGACAAAACGACCTCTCACCTCTACTGGGTTCAAAACTGTATTTCCAGCACCTAGCCTACTATCTCGGCACTTCCGTGTCAGCGCCATTCTGGACATTGGGCAGAGACGTTAAAGAGAACAGAAGAGGAAGCTGCGTTCTAGTAACTGTGTGTTAACTGAAGGAATAAATAAATGGTTAACTTATTCGTATGGGCGAGGTACTGCAGAGGCTTTCGGTAAACGATTAAATGGCTGGGACACGCCCGAGTTCCCAGATAAGCCCCGCCCAGGAGCCCCGGTCGCGCCCACTTGCTTGCTCACCTCGAAGGGCGCGACGCTGGGGAAGGTGACGTCGATGACCAGCACGCCAGGCCGGCCTTGGGAAGTCCGCACGTCGCCCACCTGCAGGGCCACGGTGCCTTTCACATGACAAGGGACCGACACGCGGGACATGGTGGCAGCGGCTGCGACCAAGTAAGACCAATGCTCCTTCCCGGCGTCCCCAGCCGGGCCCCAAGAACTACAACTCCCGACAGGACTCGCGCTCGGCCAGCCCAGCCAATCATCGATGCTTGGGGCGGGTCCGGATTCGGAAGTGCCTGCGGAAGTGCCCCTTCAGCCAATCACCGAGCACGCCTTAGAGAGCCACCAGGGACCATGCCCAGAAACGGCCTAGCCGTTTTGGATCCAGTTAGTGCTGAACCTTCTAGGTACCTTGAAGTCTCAGTCGGTTACTGACTCTGTGCAGGGCGGGCGTCAGTTAAAAAGCATAAAGCCATGAGCATGAATGAGCATAGTGTCTGGATAACACTGGTTGCAAAAATAGATATTAACGCTTTTTTTACGTGCACGAAGGATTTAAAGAGATAACTCACAAGAAAAGATAAATAGCCAATATGCCCATGAAAAGATGCTTAACATTATTATTCATCAGGGAAATACAAATTAGAACCCCACACACCCACTAAACGGACTAAAATTAAAAACTGACAAAACTGTGGAACCCTCATGCATTGATAATTTCCTGCCACTTTGAAAAGCAGTTTGGCCATTCTTTTTTTTTTTTTTTTTTTTTTTTTTTTTTTTTTTCCGGTATGCGGACCTCTCACCGCTGCGGCGCGCAGGCTCCGGACGCACAGGCCCAGCGGCCATGGCTCACGGGCCCAGCCGCTCCGCGGCACGCGGGATACCCCCGGACCGGGGCACGAACCCGCGTCCCCCGCATCGGCAGGTGGACCCCCAACCACTGCGCCACCAGGGAAGCCCTTGGCAATTCTTTAAGAACTAAATTTAGGGCTGGGCTTCCCTGGTGGCGCAGTGGTTGAGAATCTGCTTGCTAATGCAGGGGACACGGGTTCGAACCCTGGTCTGGGAAGATGCCACATGCCGCGGAGCAACTAGACCCGTGAGCCACAACTACTGAGCCTGCGCGTCTGGAGCCTGTGCTCCGCAACAAGAGAGGCCGCGATGGTGAAAGGCCTGCGCACCGCGATGAAGAGTGGCCCCTGCTTGCCACAACTAGAGAAAGCCCTTGCACAGAAACGAAGACCCAACACAGCCAAAAATAAATACATAAATGAATAAATTTTTTTTAAAAAGAACTAAATTTATACTTAAAACATGATCCAGCCATTGCACTCCTAAGTATTTACCCAAGAGAAATGAAAGCATATGTCCATCCAAGGACTTTATTCATAATAGCCAAAATTTGGAAATAATCTAGGTGTCCAACAGATGAACAAATGAACAGATTAGCTAATTGTGGTGTATCCACACAATGAAATACTACTCAACAATAAAAAGAAATGAATGAAGCCACAGGCTATCAATAGATGAATGGGTAAACAAAGTGTAATTACACAAAATGAAATTATTCAGCCTTAAAAAGGAATGAAATTCTGGCACATACTTCAACAAGGGTAAACATTGAAAATATTACACTTAGTGAAAAAAGCCAGACATAGAAGAGAAAACACAGGGTGACTGTGAGGAAGTACAGGGGAATATTTTGGGGTGACAGAAAGTTTCTATGATGTGATAGGCTGGTAGTTATATTTGTCTAGACATTTGTCAAAATTTATTAAACAATGCTTAACATATGTGCATTTTATTGTATCTAAATTATACCTCAATTGGGAATTCCCTGGCAGTCCAGTGGTTAGGACTCTGTGCTTTCATTGCCGAGGGCACGGGTTCAATCCCTGGTCAGGGAATTAGGATCTCACAGGCCGCACAGAGTGGCCAAAATAAATAAATAAATAAATAAAAATGGGTAAAAAAAAAATATATAAGCCCTTGGCAATTCTTTAAGAACTAAATTTAGGGCTGGGCTTCCCTGGTGGCGCAGTGGTTGAGAATCTGCTTGCTAATGCAGGGGACACGGGTTCGAACCCTGGTCTGGGAAGATGCCACATGCCGCGGAGCAACTAGACCCGTGAGCCACAACTACTGAGCCTGCACCCCCGGACCGGGGCACGAACCCGCGTCCCCCGCATCGGCAGGTGGACCCCCAACCACTGCGCCACCAGGGAAGCCCTTGGCAATTCTTTAAGAACTAAATTTAGGGCTGGGCTTCCCTGGTGGCGCAGTGGTTGAGAATCTGCTTGCTAATGCAGGGGACACGGGTTCGAACCCTGGTCTGGGAAGATGCCACATGCCGCGGAGCAACTAGACCCGTGAGCCACAACTACTGAGCCTGCGCGTCTGGAGCCTGTGCTCCGCAACAAGAGAGGCCGCGATGGTGAAAGGCCTGCGCACCGCGATGAAGAGTGGCCCCTGCTTGCCACAACTAGAGAAAGCCCTTGCACAGAAACGAAGACCCAACACAGCCAAAAATAAATACATAAATGAATAAATTTTTTTTAAAAAGAACTAAATTTATACTTAAAACATGATCCAGCCATTGCACTCCTAAGTATTTACCCAAGAGAAATGAAAGCATATGTCCATCCAAGGACTTTATTCATAATAGCCAAAATTTGGAAATAATCTAGGTGTCCAACAGATGAACAAATGAACAGATTAGCTAATTGTGGTGTATCCACACAATGAAATACTACTCAACAATAAAAAGAAATGAATGAAGCCACAGGCTATCAATAGATGAATGGGTAAACAAAGTGTAATTACACAAAATGAAATTATTCAGCCTTAAAAAGGAATGAAATTCTGGCACATACTTCAACAAGGGTAAACATTGAAAATATTACACTTAGTGAAAAAAGCCAGACATAGAAGAGAAAACACAGGGTGACTGTGAGGAAGTACAGGGGAATATTTTGGGGTGACAGAAAGTTTCTATGATGTGATAGGCTGGTAGTTATATTTGTCTAGACATTTGTCAAAATTTATTAAACAATGCTTAACATATGTGCATTTTATTGTATCTAAATTATACCTCAATTGGGAATTCCCTGGCAGTCCAGTGGTTAGGACTCTGTGCTTTCATTGCCGAGGGCACGGGTTCAATCCCTGGTCAGGGAATTAGGATCTCACAGGCCGCACAGAGTGGCCAAAATAAATAAATAAATAAATAAAAATGGGTAAAAAAAAAATATATATATATATATATATATACACATATATACACACACACACCTCAATAAAGAAATTTTAAAAATAATAAAACAAAAATAAATTATACCTCAATAAACATGATTTTTAAAGAAAAAAATTAAACATCATATTTATTATCATCATCATCCTTCCAGATACTTGTGGAAACAATGCCTCAGAAATTGTCAGTTAAGCCTGTTTTATGGATAACAAAGCTGAGGCCAGATGTAGGCCAGTGATTTCCTAAGCCAAGAAATCAATATGAAGTAGAGCTGGAAACAGCCTCTTTTGGACTCCTACCTCATAGGTCAGAGCCCTCCAGGCAACAGTCATCTTTGGTGACCTGTGCCTTCTCTGTGTGAGGGGCTCCAGAGGCACAAGCCCAGTGTAGCTCATAGGATTCTCATAATGGGGCATCAAACAGACACAAAACCAGGATTCGAAGCCAGCCCAAGGAACAGCCTGGAGGAGCTGAGCCTTCCCAGCTCAGACCTGGAGACCTCCAGTGACAGAAAACTTTCCCTGCCTCATCATAATTTGTAACCTGTGGCTTCTGGACTGGTCATTGTTATCTCCATTTTGTTTTTTGCTTTTTAATAAATTTATTTATTTATTTATTTTTGGCTGCATTGGGTCTTCATTACTGTGTGCGGGCTTTTCTCTAGTTGCGGCGAGTGGGGGCTACTCTTCGTTGCAGTGCATGGGCTTCTCCTTGTGGTGGCTTCTCTTGTTGCAGAGCATGGGCTCTAGGCGCACGGGCTCCAGTAGTTGCAGCATGCGGGCTCAGTAGTTGTGGTGCACGGGCTTAGTTGCTCCGCGGCATGTGGGATCGTCCTGGACCAGGGCTCAAACCCGTGTCTCCTGCACTGGCAGGCAGATTTTTTTTTTCTGACATCTTTATTGGAGTATAATTGCTTTACAACGTTGTGTTAATTTCTGATGTATAGCAAAATGAATCAGCTATACATAAACATATATCCCCATATCCCCTCCCTCTTGCATCTCCCTCCCACCCTCCCTATCCCACCCCTCTAGTTGGTCACAAAGCACCGAGCTGATTTCCCTGTGCTATGTGGCTGCTTCCCATTAGCTATCTATTTTACATTTGGTAGTGTATATATGTCAATGCCACTCTCTCACTTCGTCCCAACTTACTTCCCCCTCACTGTGTTCTTAAGGGCAGGAGAATTCTTAACCACTGTGCCACCAGAGAAGCCCACTATCTCCATTTTGACTCAGACTAATGATTCATTGCCTGGGTCCCTCCAGATTCCTGAGGGTGTCCCTTTTAGGGAGCCACCCACCCCCCATACTGGAGCAGAGGTTTCCCTAAATCCCAGAGGACTATAGCCCTCCTGAGAATCAGGTGGATACAGACAGGCTTTGGTCTTCAGACCTCAGCTCTGAGAGCAGACACAGACCCATGTGGCCCCTCACTACAGATGAGTCTCAATATTGAAACAGGAGGGAAGGGTGCAGGGCACAAGCTTTGAAAGAATGTCATAGCCCGAGGACGTGACATAAACTGATTAGAACCAAATGGGTCCAAGATGGCAGACAAGTCAACTTCCACTAGACCTTGAGCCTCAGTATACAGCTCATTGTAACACATCAGTAAGCTAACTGACACACCCACAGAGCCATGACAGTTCCAAGACCGACCATAAGTATCAAAAAGTGGGTGGTGGCCCAATTCCTGGAAATCCCCACCCTTTCTCAAAATAGCTGGAATACTCCTCCCACTCATTAGCCTATGAAATTACCCACCCCTATAAAAAGTGATAACCCATGCCCTGGTGCTCCTCTCGCCTTCTGAGATGGCCCACTGTCTGTCTGTGGAGTGTGTTTCTCTCTAAATAAATCCACTTCTTACCTATCACTTTGTCTCTCACTGAATTCTTTCTGCAATGGAGACATCAAGAACCTGAGCTTCATTAAATCCTGAAACCAGGTGTGTGATCTCAGTTGGAAGACTGTGAGTTTTGGCCAGCTGCATGGGTTCGAGTCCCAATTAGGGTTTTGGCTGAGTTTGAGTCCCAGAACTTGGGTTCCAAGTCCCAATCTGAGGTGCATGATTTGAATATCTCTCTGGTGGACAGCCACCTCCACTCCATATATATATGGGGAGAGAGAGAGATCAATTGAGTGATTGAGATTATAAACTTATAAACTGTTTGCTCATGTGATTATAGAGGCTGAGAACTCCCAAGAGCTGCCATTGGCAAACTTGAAACCCAGGAGAGCCAATGTGTAGTTCTAGCTCAAGTCTGAAGGCATAAAAACCAAGAGAGCTGATGGTATACATTCCAGTCCCAAATCTGGCAGTCTCAGAGACCCTGAAAGAGCTGATGTTTTGGTCGTACCCCAAAGTCTTGAAAAAGAACAATATTCCAGCTCAAGCAATCAGACAGGAGGGGTTTCCTTTTACTCAGCTTTTTTGTTCTATTCAGAACTTCAACCGATTGGATGAGGCCTACCCATATTAGGGAGGGTAATCTGCTTTACTCAGTCTATTCAAATATTAATCTCAAAAACTAAAAGAAAGAAAAAGAAAAAATAAACAAATGTTAATCTGACACAGAAACACCCTCAGACACACACCCAGAATAATGTTTGGCTAAATGTCTAGATACTCCATGGTCATTTCAAGTTGACACATAAAATTAACCATCACACGGTGTGTTGTTAAATTTCCACATATTTGTGATTTTTGTTTTCAGTTTTCTTTATCTTATTCATGTCTAGTTTCATTCCATTGTGACCAGAAAGGAAAAGATACTCAGTATTATGTTTCAATCTTTTTAAATTTATTGAGACTTGTTTGTGGCCTAACATATGGCCTACTCTGGAGAATGTTCCATGTTCACTTGAGAAGAATGTGTATTCTGCTATTGTTGGGTGGAATGTTCTGTATATCTCTGTTAGGTTTAGTTGGTTTACAGTGTTGCTCAAGTCCTCCATTTCCTTACTGCTCTTGTCTGGTTGTTCTATCCATCATTGAACATGGAGTATTGAAGTCTCCAACTATTATTGTAGAACTGTGTATTTCTTCTTTCCATTCTGTCAATTTTTGCTTCACATATTTTGGGGCTCTGTTGTAAGATGTATGTATGCTCATAACTGTTATATCTTCTTGCTATATTGTACCTTTTATCAATATTTTCCTTCTCTGTCTCTTGTAAACTGTTTTGATTTAGGTCTAATCTGTCTTACAATAATATAGCCACCCAACTCTCTTTTGGTTACTATTTTAATGGAATATATTTTTCCACCGCTTACTTTCAACCTCTTTGTGCCCTTATACCTAACGTGAGTCTCTTATAGATACACATAGATAGACCTTTTTTAAAAAAATCCAATTTGGGGAATTCCCTGGCAGTCCAGTGGTTAAGACTCCACACTTTCACTGCTGAGGGCCCGGGTTCAATCCCTGGCCAGGGAACTAAGATTCCACAAGTCACACAGCTCAATAAATAAATAAATAAATAAATAAAATAAAAATACTATATATATATATATATATATATATATATATATGCCATCTGAATGACCAAAATATATATTTCTCATATATATTTGGTATTCATCTGCAGTGTCTGGTTCACAGCTCTTAAAACCCTTGAAATTTTCTGAGAGAGAAGAGCAATGGGTTAATATCTGGTCTCTTGTCCTGTCCTCAATTCCTGAAAACTCTTCAGGGAAAGTGAGTTTTGGATCCCACCCAAGGGTGGGGGCTGATTGCCAGGAGAACTTTTAGTCTCACTCCCCACACCTCCATGGAGGGGAGAGGGGCTGGAGGTTAAATCAATCACCAAAGGCCAATGGTTTAATCAATCATGCCCATGTAATGAAGCCTTCATAAAACGCCAAAAGGACAGAGTTCAGAGAGCTTCTGCATTGGTGAACATGTGGAGATATGGGGTGAGTGATGTACCTGGAGAGGGCATGGAAGCTCCACACCCCTTCCCCATGCCTTGCTCTTTGAATCTCTTCTTCTGGCTGTTGATTGGTATCCTTTAATAATTGTTTTATAATAAACCAGTAATCTAGTAAGTAAAATGTTTCTCTGAGTTCTGTGAACTGTTCTAGCAAATTAATCGAAATTGCAGAGCAGGTCTTGGGAACCTCTGATATATAGCCAGTGGGTCAGAAGTACAGGTGACAACCTGGAGTTGAGATTAGCATTGTAAGTTGGAGGGGGTTGTTGTAAACTCAATTTGTGACCAGTTGGTTAGAAGCACAGGTAACAACTTCACCTGTGTCTGAAGTGGAGGGCAGTCTTGTGGGACTGAGCCCTTGACCCATGGAATCTGATTCTATCTCTGGATAGATAGTATCAGAATTGAGTTAAATTCTCAGACACCCTGTGGGGAAGCCGCCACACACATGTTGGAATTGGGTTCAGGGAACCCTTACTTATTCCATTTCTGCCTTTAAAAAAAATTTAGTTGTTTAGTTGATCTTTTGTAGTGTATCACTTTGATTCCTTTCTTTCCTTTTTTGTATATATATATTTTTTGTAGTACGTGGGCCTCTCACTGCTGTGGCCTCTCCCGTTGCAGAGCGCAGGCTCCGGACACACAGGCTCAGCGGCCATGGCTCATGGGCCCAGCCGCTCCGCGGCACGTGGGATCCTCCTGGACCGGGGCATGAACCCGTGTCCCCTGCATCGGCAGGTGGACTCTCAACCACTGCGCCACCAGGGAAGCCCCTTTTTTGTATATTTTTAAACTATTTTCTTAGTGGCTTACTTAGGGATTACAATTGATATCTTAAATTTATGACAAGCTAGTTTGAATAATACCAACTTAGTTTCAAGAGTTTACAAGCACTCTGCTCCTATACATCTCTGTTCCTCTCCCTTTATATTGTTATTGTTACAAATTATATCTTTATACATTTTATGACTACTAACATGGATTTATAGTTGTTTTATGCATTTGCCTTTTAAACCATGTAGAAAAAAAATAGAGAAATTACAAACCAAACCAAAAGTATCATGATCTTGCCTTTTATATTTACCTATGAAGTTACCTTTACTAGTATTCTTTATTTTAAATTATGGCCTCAAGTTACTATCTAGTGTCCTTTCATTTTAGCCTGAAAGATTCCCTTTAGCAGTTCTCATAGGGCAGGTCTACTACTATATCGTTGTTTATCTTAAACAGGCAAATAGGAACATCCCTGGCGGTACAGGGGTTAAGACTCCCAGCTTCCACTGCAGGGGGTGCAGGTTCAATCCCTGGTCGGGGAGCTAAGATCCCACATGCCTGGCAGCGAGGCCAAAAAAAAAAAAAGCAAATAGTTTAAATTTTCCTCAGTTTTACTTTCCAACACATAAACATCTACAGATATAACTCACGTAAAATCTCTCTTGAGTCCTCAGTTATGAGTGTATGGCCTGCCGCCCGGAGCCAATGAGGCTGTGAAAAGGGTGCGTCTCGCCACCCCTGGCCCGCCTGGCCCGGTGTTGGGCGCTGGGCAGCATCGCCTGTCTTGGGGTGCCCAGGATAAAGGTAGCAGTAATGCTGACGCTGGCAAGCAAACTGAAGCAGAATGATGGTCTCAAAGGGTCCAGTTCGTGAGCCACAGCCTCTGGCTCCACTCGGTGGGTTTCTGTGAGAGCAGGCTGCTTGTTAAAGAGGTTGCAGAACTTGTCGCTAATTTACCTTGTACGTATAAAGTGTATTTTCCTGATCCAAACAAGCTTCACTGTTTCAGCTAACTGTCACCTCAGATGAGGGTTACTACCAGGGTGGAAAACTTCAGTTTGAAACTGAAGTTCGGGGAGTTCCCTGGTGGTCCAGTGGGTAAAACTCTGCGCTCCCAATGCAGGGGGCCTGGGTTCGATCCCTGGGCGGGGAACTAGATCCTACGTGCATGCCGCAACTAAGAGTCCACATGCCGCAACCAAAGGATTCTGCGTGCGGCAGCCAAGACCCGGTGCGGCATCAATAAATAAATGAATGAATTAATGAAACTGAAGTTCCCGATGTGTACAACCTGGTGCCTCCCAAAGTGAAATGCTTGACCAGGAACTGGCACCCCAACACCACAGAGACAGGCGAAATACATAGAAGTTTACTGAGAGACCATTCGACTGATGGCACTGGCTGGGCTCCCACAAGGACACTGAAGGATTTTTTTTTTTTTTTTTTTTTGGCCTCACCACAGGCACTCAGGATCTTAATTTCCAACCAGGGATCGAACCTGTGCCCCCTGCAGTGGAAGCTTGGAGTCTTAACCACTGGACCACCAGGGAAGTCCCACTGAAAACAGTGTTTAGGTGTTAAACTCTTTGTTTACTGATCTTTTGAATTTCAATGATCAACTGAATATTGAAGCTACAGAACATCTTCAGGACAAGGAAGACTTCAGCAATAAAGTTGAAGACTATATTAAGCATTATGCCAGATGACAGGAGGAGAAGACTGCAGGGCTGTGGACTGTGCATTAGAAGTTTGTCTCCAACTGAAACCAACAGGGAGCCTCCTCCCCAGTCCTCGTGCTCCCCTCAGTCACGCTGGGTCGTCAGAATCCTGTGACCATGTTGTCCAGAGGAAGAACCTCTTCACAACCACCCACTGTAGATGGAGAGTTCCACATAAACACAACAGGGAAATGTGTTTGGGGTTCTAAAGCATTGTCTGCTTAACTTAACATGTTTACTTTTTTGGAACTGTACTGTATAGGCTGTTGATAAGATTCTCGAGAAGTTGTAATGAACTCAACATTGAGGCTAGAGCTTGCTTCTCCCCCTTTTCCCAAAGTCAGTTACCTGCACAGGTGATGCTAATGTTGTGCTCATTGTAGTTCACAGACTGGCGATCAGAAACCTGCTACAAACTGTGACTGGATGCAAATTCTCTTAGCTCCTTCCATGAATGTTGGCCCTGCCTAGACATCGTGAAGCTTCCCAGAATGCATAGTCATTCACTGTAGATCTCTTACTGAAATGCATATTTTATTTAATGTAAGTATATTTTGGAATAGATTTGTAATTTGTATGATTTAATGCTTTATTTTTTTCTATTCTCAGTTTGTATTTTCACTGTATAGAGCAGACAGGAAGATGTTGGGGCAAGCAACTATTGAAGAGAAATTTAAAAAAAATATGAAAGACAAAAAAAAAGAGTGTACGTGGTTTTGAGACTAAAAACTTTGAGATCCACTGTTCTAGAGTTTATTTCTGGGAGTCAAACTGTCAGATCATGGCTATGAGAGAATGCATGTTCTTACATTTAATCAATAACATAAAACTTTGGGACTTCCCTGGTGGTCCAGTGGTTAAGACTCTACACTCTCGCCTGGGTTCGATCCCTGGTCAGGGAACTAGCTCCCGCATGCATGCTGCAACTAAGAGTCCTCATGCTGCAACTAAAGACCTCCTGCGCCGCAACTAAGAAGTCCACATGCTGCAATGAAGATCCTGCGTGCCGCAGTGAAGGCCTGGCTCAGCCAAATGAATGAATGAATGAATAACTAAATAAATAATCCCGCATGGCGCGTGGTGTGGCCAAAAAAAAAAAAAATCAAACTTCTTCCCCAAATGGTTATATATCAATAAGCAATAATCTTTTAAAACTGCATCTCTGGCCCTCCTTTTATAACTTGTCTCTTACACTCCTCTCTCCCCTGCTCTGGCCACATTGGCCTCCACACTGTCCCAGGCTCACAGGTTTATTTCCACCTGTTTGCTCACTGTCTCATTTCTGTCACTTCTCAGCCCTAATATCTCCTCACCTGACATCATATTGCACATTTGTTTATATGTCTGATCACCCTCCACAACAGCACTGTCCAACAGAAATAAAATGCAAGCCACAAATGTGGGCACCATATGTAATTTAAAAATTCTTGGTAATGTTAAAAAAAAGTCAAAAACAGGTTAAATTATTTTAATAAGATATTTTATTTAACCCCAAATACTCTAAATATGATCATTTCAATATAAAATCAATATTTAAAATGTTAGATAGTTAACATTATTTTTTTACTAAATCTTTGACATCAGTTATGTATTTTACACTTACAACACTTCTCAATTCAGATTACACATTTCAAGAGCTCAATAATAGCGTGTGGCTAGCGGCTACCATATTTGACAGCACTGCTATAAAATGTAAGCCCTGTAAAAGCAGAGCTTGGTCTGTCTTGTTCCTGGCTAAATCCCCAGCACCTAGAACAGTGCCCGGCACATTTTTTTTTTTTTGCGGTACGGGGGCCTCTCACTGCTGCGGCCTCTCCCGTTGCGGAGCACAGGCTCCGGACGCGCAGGCTCAGCGGCCATGGCTCACGGGCCCAGCTGCTCCGCGGCACGTGGGATCCTCCCGGACCGGGGCACGAACTCGCGTCTCCTGCATCGGCAGGCGGACTCCCAACCACTGCGCCACCAGGGAAGCCCCCGGCACATATTTTATATTCAATTAGTGTTTGTTGAATTCGTGAATGAATAGAACGGCTTTGCACTCCTTGGCACCCTTCCGTAGGACAGGTCCCAGCCCTCTGAGAACACATCATCTGGCTGGCAACCATCAGGCATAGTCAGGACAGCAGCGCCACCTGCTGGGAAATGGGGAGTCACGCACCCATGAGAATCAGGCACCAGGACTCAAGGCTGGTGGAGGGGGCAAAGACAGGAGGTGGGCTCTGGATGCCTGGAATGTTATTCCTTACCTGAGTCTTGGATCCTCAATTTTCCAAAAATCTTTCCCAGACCTTATCTCCTAGTATTACCAAGGTAACTATCATATTAAGAATTCCATCAATAATAAAACTAACCTGGTGGCACAGTGGTTAAGAATCCACCTGCCAATGCAGGGAACACTGGGTTCGAGCCCTGGTCTGGGAAGATCTCACACATGCCGCGGAGCAACTAAGACCGTGCGCCACAACTACTGGACCACGGCAGGCTCCCTTTTGCATGGTCTACACTGGAACTCTGGAAATGGCTGCCTGAAAGTCTCCTACAGGACAGCCCTCTGCCCAGTCCTTTTCTTTTTTTTTAATTTATTTATTTATTTTTGGCTGCATTGGGTCTTCGTTGCTGTGTGTGGACTTTCTCTAGTTGCGGCGAGCAGGGGCTACTCTTGGTTGCGGTATGTGGGCTTCTCATTGCAGTGGCTTCTCTTGCTGTGGAGCACAGGCCCTAGAGTGCACGGGCTCAGTAGTTGTGGCGCATGGGCTTAGTTGCTCCGCGGCCTGTGGGATTTTCCTGGACCAGGGCTCAAACCCAGTGTCCCCTGCATTGGCAGGTGGATTCTTAACCACTGAACCATCAGGGAAGCCCTGCCCAGATGAAAGTCAACCTCCTCCAAGACTACACTTGCACATTCGCGCGCACACACACGCGCACACACACACACACACACACACACACACACACACACACACAGAAGTTGCTCGTTTGTCATGTTTGGGGATCCAGAAAGACAGTATGTATAAAATTGTACTAAATGGGGGCTTCCCTGGTAGCCCAGTGAGTGAGACTGCGCTCCCAGTGCAGGGGGCCACGGTGTGATCCCTGGTGGGGGAACTATATCCCGCATGCATGCCGCAACTGAGAAGTCTGCATGCCGCAACTAAGAGCCCGCATGCCACAACAAAGACCCGGCACAGCCAAAATAAATATATAAATATTTTTTTAAAGTTGTACTAAATGAATGGCAGCTTTGTCTAACGGCATAGTGGGTCTACAATAACAATCAAGTTTCTGATCCAGGTGGAGAAAGCTCCTAGCAACATTGAATGAACAAAGCAGAATAATAATAGTAACAATAATAATAACCACTAACACTTATTTAGCATTTACTATATGCCAGACACTATTCTCTTTTTGCTTGTGTTCTTTCCTTATTCCACTCCCCTTCAAGGTAGAAATCACAATTATTCTAATATTACAGGTAAGAAAATGAGTGGAAAGTTTGAATAACTTGCCCAAGGCCATATAGCTGATGAGCGGCCATACTGGGGTTCAATTCTGGCAGGACACCATGTAGTATATAGAATCTGGTCTGAACTCCATGATTTTTTAAATTGAATAAATATTAACTGAGAACTTTTTTTCACATGGGCATACAGCAGCGAACAAAAGTCACTGCTCTCATTTTTTAAAAAAATATTTATTTATTTATTTGGCTGTGCCAGGTCTTTGCTGTGGCACGTGGGATCTAGCTCCCTGACCAGGGTTCGAACCCAGGCCCCCCTGCTTTGGGAGCACGGAGTCTTAACCACTAGACCACCAGGGAAGTCCCTCTCATAGAGGATTCATTCTAGTGGAGGAGATAAGACAAATAAATCAGTTTACATATGTCTCCTAGTGATAAGCACTCTGAACAAAACAGCAAGTAATACATCCAGCATACTCTTGCCAGGATTCAGCCAGGCCCTTTTGTTAAAATCCTCCTGGGGAGTTCCCTGATGGTCTAGTGGTTAGGATTCGACACTTTCACTGCCATGGCAGGGGTTCAATCCCTGGTCAGGGAACTGAGATCCCACAAGCCATGCAGCGAGGCCAAAAAATTTAAAAAAAAGCCTCCTGGATCCTAGGGCAGACAACAACAGTTCTTTCCTCATCTCCTACCCTGGGTGCAAAGTTGTTGGTTGGCAGCAGGAGGTGGCAAGAAAGTGACTATCAAGTCCAGGCTCTGCCTAGAGATGAGCACACCAGGCAGCTTTACCAAAAGCCCTAAATGAGTAGAAGAGGAATTCAGTTTCAAGGTGAACCAGTTGGGAGGGCTGTGCTGGGCAGGCAGTGAAGGTTGGGAGAGCACGAGATTCAGGCAGGACCCAGAAGTAGGGGCATGATTTGGACTTGAGCTATGCTTACTTAGCTCAAGCCCTGGTATATAATAGGTGCTTAGTAAATGTGGTGAATGACTGATAGAGTTGATAAATGAAAAAAAACAAAAACAGAACAAAACACACACCCTTGTATTGATGCGTGTGTGTGTGAATGAGAGCTCAGAACTTCCAAAGCTCCCAGAGGTCCGCAAGTTGGCAGCCAGATCCATCTGGATGAGCAGAAGGCCGGGTGGGCAGAAGATATTGTTGGCGTAGAACAGTCCAGCCCTGGTGAGTGCAGGTCTAGCTTCTCAGCTGGGTCTGAAGCCACCCTTTCTTTTATACTATCTCCAATAAGATGATTTGAAGTAGCTGCCAGGAGGTGGCAGGGCAGATGGACCCCTTGAGGCTTCCTCAAGGCTCGAGAGGGCTCGAGAGGGCAGTGAAAGTCAAGATGGGCAGGAGCTGGCCCATGGTTCAGCCAGTTGGGGCAGAACCAGACTAGAATTTCTCTGACCTTAAGTGCACTGCAGGGGCTTCTAGCCTGGAATCCCTGCAAACACTGCAGGATGTTTAGGGACTCTTTTAAATTATAGGCAAGACTGTGTGTGTAGGGAGTGTTTGTCTGGGAAAGTGTCAATAGCTTTTTCAGATGATGGAGGTAAGGAACCCTGGGGACCCTGTCACAGGGAATGAAATCCATGGTACCCCCTTCCTAGAGTTGGTCTCCAGACAGGCTCTATGCTGCCTTCCCAAATATTGGCTGGCAGCCCCACCATCTCCCTTGGGGCCTGCCATGGAGTACTCAGCCGCTTCCATTCCAGAACGTGTGTGCCCAGTCAGGGGGTGGCAGGAAATAAGACTTTCTCCAGTCCTTGGGGGCTACTGGGTACAGCTGGGAGCTTGGAGCAGCTTCCTGCAGCTGCTGGGGACGGGGAGCCAAGGAATGCTTGACTGTGTTTCCCTGGCTTTCCTGGGACCTGCTGTCCTGCTGCTGAAGTCACTGGGTCTCACCAGGCCCCACTCCAGTCCTCAATGTTGGTACATTTTATCCCATTATGAAAGGAATATGGAATGAGTTGACTCTAGTGTTGGGCAATGCAGGACCAGCAGGAGGCTACCCAGCTGACTTATCTTGTCAGTTCCCCTACCTCTTTCCCTGAGCTCCCTGTGCTTGGCCCCAACTCCAGACCATTCTGCCCAGAGTCAGGCAAGTTCCAGCAAAGTCTAGGATGCCTGGTCAGGGCCTGCTCAGGCAGTCACCTCTTCCCTGTTCTTGTCCATCTGTCCAGGCCTGGACAGGCTCTGCTACTGCTGAATCCTTCCTGGGAATTCCCCAAGCCAGCAGGAACCTAAGCTGCGCCCCTCCCATATGACCCAGCTTCGGTGACCCCTACTCCATATACTTCCTCAGACCAGGCCAGGCTGCCTGACCCCGCTCCATATAACGCCTTGTTTCCTGTGTGGAGCTTTCCCTGAGGAGCTGGAACGTGCGCTTCTCTGTTGTCCTGGCCATGACTTCTAGTTCTCTGCCTTTGGCCTTCTTGCATGTCTGGGAACAGAGTAGGTGCTCAGTAAAGGGCTTTGTTATTTTATTTATTTATTTTTTTGGCCACGCTGTGTGGCATGTGGGATCTTAGTTCCCCAACCAGAGATGGAACCTGCTCCCCCTGCAGTGGAAGCACAGTCTTAACCACTGGACCGCCAAGGAAGTCCAAGGGCTTTGCGATTTGATTTGCATACTTCCCTGTCCTCTACCCACTTCCTTACCCTTTTACAATTAAGGACTGAAGTGAGCTTAGATTAAATGCCAGAACTTCTAGAAGACCCTATAATCAGGCTACCCTGAGAACACCTGTGTTCAACCACTGCCCCCTACCCCACCTCCCCCACCCCACCCCCCAGGTCTTTTTGCTCTTTGAATGGGACTGGCTGACCTGGAGCCCTCTGCCTTTTCCTCACTGAGGTTGCCCTGAAGCTTCTTCCCTCCCTCACTGGTCCCTGACTACTCATACAACTCACAGTGTCAAGATCCCCACCAAGGTGAGGCCATGTGAACAAAGGGAGAAGGAGACAGAGACCCGCCCTGTTTCTCCCAAGTCTGGAAGCCCCTCTCATGAATTCAAGGCCTCTGTGTCCTGGGCTCCAGAGGTGGATAGGTCCTGGTAGTGGAAGTTTCTTGGTTTTCTTTTCTGGCTGTGTTGGGTCTTCGTTGCTGTGCGCAGGTTTCTCATCGCGGTGGCTTCTCTTGTTGCAGAGCACAGGCTCTAGGCACGCAGGCTTCAGTAGTTGCAGCACGTGGGCTCAGTATTTGTGGTGCATGGGCCCTAGAGTGCAGGCTCAGTAGTTGTGGTGCACGGGCTTAGTTGCTCTGCTGCATATGGGATCCTCCTGCACCAGGGCTCGAACCTGTGTCCCCTGCATTGGTAGGCTGATTCTTAACCACTGCGCCACCAGGGAAGTCCCGGTAGCTGAAGTTTTGATGCAGCTGTATCCATCTGTTCACTCATTCAGCAAGCATCAGTAGAGTTCCTTACTCTGGGCCAGGGACAGTGACGGCTAGGAAGATGAATAAAGATTCGCAGCTTGGCTATTTCCTGGCTGTTTGACCTCTGGTGACTTTACCCTTGGGCCTCAGTTTCCTCATCTGTAACTTGGGGCCAATAATAACAACTGTTGCAGAGGGCTGTTGGGAGGCAGAGTGAAATTTTGTGTGTCCAGGGTGCAGGACAGAGCTCAGTGACGGCAGCTGTTATTATCAAGGGAAATCTTTGTTCTCCAGGAGCTTGAGGTCTCCTAGAAACAATAGGGAGTCAGATGCTGAGAAGGCTTTTGGGTGTTGTTCTTGAGTGGAATAGGCAGGACTTGGGTAGGTGGAAGAAGAGGGGCCCACACAGGTGGCATTCTGCAGGGAGTTGAGGGGAGGGGATGAGACTGGTGAGTCTTGACCAGTCTGGGGCAGGCCCCTATTGCCCAGGGTGGTATAGGGTGGGGCTCAAATTTATTCTGCAGGAGGCTGGAAGTCTCTGAAGATATGTTGGTTCGTAAGGTTTGGCCTCCAAAATGCCAATTGGACTCTCTGGGACGTCTCTCCAGAAGGCTACAGGTCTCCAGCACAGACTTAAGGCTCCAAGAGGCCTCATTTTCAATCAAATGTTTGTTCACTCACTCCAGTTTTACTGGGTACCTTCTAAGTGCCAGGCCCTGTCTCAGGTGCTAGAGGTTCCCAGGATGGAGGGAATAGCCAGACATAGATCCTCTAGTCTGTCCTAGGGATAAACTTTAAGTGAGACATAATAATACGGTGTGGTAAACAAGGGTCCACAGCAGAGACACCCTGCCCAGGCCAGAAACTGAGACAGGGGATGAGCAGGAATGAGGTCAACCAAGTGGCCAGAAAATTTCTGTGGGCAGAAGTGTCACACATGGGAAGGCTTGAAAGGCTTGAGGGGAGCTGGCAGATGCCTGGCATGCTTGTAGGAACTTAAAGAGGTTCCCTGTGGCTGGGGTCATGTGCAAAGAGAAACTGGAGTAAAGATGTGACGGTAGGTGTTGAGAGAAGTGGAGGGTGGGGGCCAAGCTGGACAGGTCAGTGTGAATGAGAGGTCCTCGCCCACGTGCCTCCCTCCCAGCAGCAGTGGGAAGTCGGGGGCAGAGCACTGAGCAGGGCAGGATCACAGGTAGATTTCAGTTTGGAAGTTAACTTTGGCTGCTGCCTCACAAAGACTGGGTCAGCAGAGGACAGGGCCGCATGGCCCCCACTCCCTGCAGGCCACAGTGGTGTTATGGGAGAAGGTTCTCAGAAGACAAGGCCCCAAAAGACTAGGGGGAGGTGCAGGGTAGGGGCTGGCACCTCCCCCTCAGACTAACAGGAGGCAAGGGGACCTTGGCCCTAGAGGAGCCTGGGAGCAGCAGCAGCTGTTGCTCCTCGTGAGGGTTCAGGCAGTCCACAGCTGTGGTGGGTCTCCAGGATTTGAGGTCAAAGACTTCTGAAAGGCAGGGCTGTGGTGGGCCAGCAGGGCCATCGGCCAGGGAAGGGGGAAGTCGTGGCAGTTCACTGGGATGCAGTGTCCTACTCTGATCCAGCTGTCTGGGAACAGCTGCTGGCCCGGAAGAGGGAGGGAACTCAGGCAGCAGCAGGTGAGGAAGCTTCCTGGCTGCTGGGCTGTGGGAACGGAGGTTGAGAGCCAGTTGTGTGGTGCGAGGGCACTGGGGGAGAGGCAGCATCTGCTGCCAATGGACCAGCCTGGCTCCAGTGTATTCTTTTTTTTTTTTTTGGCTGTGCCCCGCAGCTTGTGGGATCTTAGTTCCCCCACCAGGGATCAAACTTGCGCCCTCAGCAGTGAGAGCGCAGGGTCCTAACCACTGGACCGCCAGGGAAATCCCAGGCTCCAGTGCTTTCAAAGGCAACTGGAATTCCTCTGGGAAGGAAAGCCTGGGGTGAGGATGGGAGTGGGGAGACTAGGGAGGGAGCCAAGTACTTTTCTCTGTGTGGTTTCCCCCAAAGACCATTCTCCTGTGCTGCACTGCCTCCTCAGGACCCCTCTAGAGCCCTCCTCCACCCTAGTGGGGTTGTTGTTTTTTTTTCCTTCTCACTGACTCTTCAGCTCTCCTTATCTGCACCTGTGTCCTGGCCCTTCTAGGAAGGAAAGTAGACAATCCGGCGCCTTTTGGAAAGCTCTGGCCTATTGGGTCATAGAGGGAAAGGGGTTTGCCCAAGGTCCCAGTCAGTCAGAGGCAGGCACAGGGGACCCTGCCTGTGTGCAGCTAGCCCTTGGGGCCTCAACCCTAGGTACCCAACATAAGAGCAACTAGGCCTGGTACGTCCCCAGGAACTGCCTCCTGAGAACTGGGAATTGATGGGACTTACTTAATCCCAGTGGTTGTAGGTGCAGTAAAGAGGCCTGTGGGCTCCCACTTCTCTGCCCACCTCAACACCAGGGCCTCAGCACCATCACCATTGACCCAATTGCTGAGGGTCCCAGGCAGCAGGGCGAGTACAAGGAAGTTTCAGGCAGAGGGAGGGCATGGGGTCAGCTGAGGCCAGTCTTCCTTCTTGGGGGCCCCAGCATGAGACGAGCAGCTGCTCAGCCCTGCTTTGAGGCCCGGACTATCCCCTACAGGAGCAGCCTTCCTCCACCCTGATGTCCCCACCTTTGTATTGTTCCAGCTGCCACATCCCCACATGTGCTTGGGGGCACAGAGATGGGATGGGAATGAAGAGATGAAATGTTTCTTTTTACCTTTGCTGTAAAAATTCTCCAGGGATCATGAATGGGTCTTTGTATGGCTCTTAGGACATGTTAGTGCCTCTGCAAAGAGCCACGACCATGCTTGTAGCCAGTCGTGCCCACACCCAGAGGTCCAGAGCCCTGGCTTCAAGTTGGGGTCTCTCTTACCTCAAGAGCCCAGTCCCCAGTCTGTCCTGTTCCAGGCCTTCTTCTTTTTCTTTTTTTTTTTTTTAAATATTTATTTATTTATGTATTTGGTTGTGCTGTGTCTTAGTTGTGGTGTGCAGGATCTTTTTTTTTTTTTTTTTTTTTTTTGCGGTACACGGGCCTCTCACTGTTGTGGCCTCTCCCGTTGCGGAGCACAGGCTCTGGACACACAGGCTCAATGGCCATGGCTCACGGGCTCAGCCGCTCCGCGGCATGTGGGATCTTCCCAGACCGGGGCACAAACTCATGTCCCCTGCATGGGCAGGCAGACTCTCAGCCACTGCGCCACCAGGGAAGCCCACAGGATCTTTTTAGTTGTGTCATGTGGGATCTAGTTCCCTGACCAGGGATCGAACCCGGGCCCCTGCATTGGGAGTGCAGAGTCTTAACCACTGGACCACCAGGAAAGTTCCCTGTTCCAGGCCTTCCTGGTCCCTGGGGTCTCTTGTCAAGTTCAGCCGACTGAACCCATCTGATGAATATAGACCCTCTTCTGCCCATCCCCGGGTAACCTCAGCCAGGACCTCAGTCCATTCCGTTAGGCTAAGTGGCAGTTGCAGGGAGGGAGCTTTGAAGGTTACCAGTCCTGATCAGTGAGCAGAAGGGAGATGGATGGGACAGCTGGCTGAGGCCTCATGTGCCTGCCAGGTGACACCCCACGTGTCCTGATGGCATCCTGCAAGCCTGTGTCTGGCAGCAGCCCCAGGGGAGTTGGGTGAGGGGGGATCGCCCAGAGCCTGTCTTGGGGCAGGACATTCCCACCCCACAACATACACACTCCTCTTCTCTCTCCCCGCCTTCACCTTGGCCCAGACCAAGTGCTTCCTTTCCTCAGAGGGTTGGTGCTAGACCCTTTCTGGTGGGCTCTGCATGGTCTGTCCTAAAGCCCTTACCTACAGTGCATACCAGGAGCTGTCCAAGCCATTCCTCTCCCCACAGGCATGTTCTCTCCCCCCTGGTCCTTCTTCCTCTGGGGCTGAAAGGAGGGGTGCTGCCTCTCTGGACTCTCTGTATTCCTGTGGAAGATAGAGGCAGGGAAAGTGAGAAATTTTCTCTCTAAATGCTTGTCCTGACTTGACTTCCATGGTGCCTGCTGTCCCTCCCCCTGGGGATCCCCATCTGTGCCCCTTCCCCTGCCTGCTCTCCCACCCCTTTCCCCACCTCCAAGGGGAAGGAGGAGCTCCAGGGCTGAGGCCAAGCTGCTGCCCCCTCATTCCTCACCCCACTGCATTCCTTCCAGGAGGCCTGAGGGCACTGTCCCTCCCCTCCTCCTCCTCCTCCTCCTCCTCCTCCTTGCTCCCACCCTTCAGCTTCCCTGCCCCTTGCTTCTGGGATCCTATACTTCTGGCAAACCCAAGCCTGATTAAATCCAGCTCCAGTGCCTGCCCTCCCACCAGTCACTCTTTCTCCCTTGTTCAGTGTTCCATTCACTGCTCAGGCCATGGTGACCTCCCGGTTTCCTCAGACCCGTCTGGCCACTTTCTCCTCTGACTTCACTGTTGTCTATTCCCTAGAAAACCCCAGGACTTCCTCCTTTACCTCCTGCGGGCTCTGCCTTCAAAGAGAGGACTTCCCTGGCCCCTCCCGGCCCTCTCATCCCCTGATTATTACATTTTTATTTACTTATTTACTGTATAGCTTGTTACACTAGAATTTGGGCTCCACAAGAGCAGCTTGTTCCTTTTATCCCTTGCTGTGTTTCCAGCATACAGTAGACTCAGTAAATATATCTGGATTAATAATACACTGACATGTTTCACACTGGTCCTGATTCAGTCATATAAAGTGATATTCTGTCACTCTCAGTGAGCAGGCAAATCTGAAGCCCACATATGACGTCACTTGATGATGAGGGACAGGCTCAGAGAAGGCACGTAGCTTATTTCAGGTCACACAGTGAACTTAGCTCTGGGTCGCAGCAGGGGCTTATTCCTCATATGGACACACCTGGAGGTTTGGCTGATCTGCTAACATTCACTCTTTATCCTTTATTAGCACCCCTCAAGATGCCTGGATGGATCCCTCTTACTCCTCCCCCAAATGCTGGTGATTTCCCAGACCGCAGGTGAGGCTCCCAGGGACACTTCCTGTATCTGTCAGCACTCAGCCTAGAGCAAGCTGTCTGTCCACTCAGGTTCAACACTTTCCAGTGTTCTAATGGCATACCCATTAGTCATGAGAGCAGAGTCAGAACCAGTGGTTGTCAGGTAACCTGTTAATGTCTCTTGACTAAGGGGCCACTGAGAGGAGCCGAGGCTGATGAGAGGCACACTCCCAGATCTCAGGCCAGCTCTGAGAGGAAGAGGTCTTTCTGCCATGGAGGAGCCCTGGCCAAGCTCTGGGCCAGACATGGACATATGACTGAGTGTGGAGAAGGGAATTTTAATCTGGCTGAACAAGAAGAGTGTCAGTCTGAGGGCTTGGGTTCAATCCTGGTCAGGGAGCTAAAAATCCCATAAGCTGCATGGCATGGCCAAAATAAATAAATAAATAAATAAACTAAACTAAACTAAAAAAAAAAAGACTGTGGGTGGCTTCCGCCAAGACTCTGCGTTTAGGGGCTAGCTGGTCAGTGACTAAAAAAATTAACAAAGAGGCCCCTCAGCTTTGCTTGCCTCTACTGGCTCCTCGGCCAGACCAGACCTAATCTGGTGTTTCGTCCAGTGCTCAAGGCCACAGGCCCAGTGATTTGAGAATAATCACCCAAAGTTGGCCTTGGGGGACTGTCTTATCCCAGAGCCAAAAGGGAGTGGAATGTGACTGAGGGAGAGGGCAGTGGACATGTATCCACCAAGGGGAGAGGCGACTTTTATTCATTTGACCAACCCTCACTCTTGCTGTGGAGTTCCTGTCCCCACAGGACATGGAATGTTCCTGGAGGGCCAGGTGCAGAAGCAGCTGCCTGGCTGACTAGAAAGGAAGGCCTTATGCCAGACATGTATGAAGGGGTCTGGTGGAAGTGCTGCAGTTGAGGTCCCTGCAAGGGAAGGAGCTAATTTCTGGGAAGACTGGTGTTGACCCGCAAACACGCCTACTAGCAGTTTCTCCGGGATGAACTTATCAGCCCTTTCTTTCTGCCAGAGCTGCTGGACAATCTGCCTTCTGTTAAATCCAGACAAAAGGGACCCCTCCCTTGCCCTGATTTGGCTGGGCTTGCTTGCCAGCCCACTGCCTCAGGCAGACCTGCAGGCCTGGCATTTGGACCAGGAGCCTCCACCCTCATCCAGCACTGACCCCTGCCCCTCTCCATTGGGCCTTGGGGAGGATCAGTAGCAGGAGCCTCCCTCCCCCTCGAAGTCTGAGGCTGGGCACTGGCCCTTGGCCCTTGGTTCCTTGGGAATATGCCAGAATGATAAAGGCCTGGAAGCCTAGGACCAGCAGAAAGTTTGGTCCATGTAGGTGTCTGCTGGATTTCACCTGAGCTAGAACCAAGGCCCTAGCTTAAACCATATCAGCACCAAGTAAGCACTGGGACATTTGCTTTGGGCCTTGTACAAGGCTTAGACCCTCGGGGATAACTGCCAACCAAGAAGGGAGGCAGGCAGCATCCCCTGATTCCTTCTTTTCCAAACAGAAATTGAGCCTCTATTATGTGCATGCTGTTAGGTGATCGTTGCAATCTGGGATCAAGCAGGTGCACATATCTGGCCTCAAGGGCTCATACTCTAGTGGGAAAGACAAACCTCAATCTGATAATCTTCCTGAAGCCTCTGGCTGGGGGTCTAATTGGAGGGTGGAGGAAGCACTGGAGGCTATATGGCCAGGAGAGTTGAGGGCTGACTGTCATGCCTAAATAGCCTCATTCTTGGCCTCTTGATCAGTTCTCCCTGAGCCCATACCACGTGGGCCCTTTGGGCAGCTGTTCTTGGGTGTGCTCTGGGCCTCACTCTTGGCTGTGCTCTCCAACTGGCAGTGAACACCAAGCCTGATCTAGGATGGCCTAGGCACTGCTGAGGTTCCAGAATAGCTCCCAAGGGTGAGTCACTGGGGACCTTGTGCTGAACCCTAGGGTGAGCTGTGGGAGCCCCGGGAGAGGAAAAGTTTCAA
The DNA here is from genome assembly GCF_002837175.3 of Physeter macrocephalus. NCBI lineage: Eukaryota > Metazoa > Chordata > Mammalia > Artiodactyla > Physeteridae > Physeter > Physeter macrocephalus. The sequence continues at coordinate 25,960 of NW_021145458.1, forward strand.
TTTTCAGGACTATAGGGAGTAACAGGGCCTTGACTTTACAGCCCCCACACAAACTAGGGGCCCATGAAGACTGTCCACCTCTCTCTGTGGGCTCCATGGGGGCTGGTTAGGCCCCAAGAGGCTGGCCATCCAGGCCTCTTGCCTTCTAGGGCCTGAAGGAACAGGGGGTTGGGGGAACCCCAACTCCAGACAAAAAAGAAGCTAGCAATGAGACCCAGAGCTCACATCTGTTCTGGCCTTGTGGGGAGAGCTGCCAAGCCTGGAGGGCTGGGGAAGGGGGAGAGCATTGGGGCCAGCCTGGGACCACAGCATCTCCAAGTGAGTTCCAAACCTGGAGAGGCAGGATTTGGCTGTAAGGGCTTCAGGCAAACTCTTGTTGTTGCTCCCCTCCTCCTAGGACTAGGAAGGGCCTATCCCACCTTTTGGCACAGCTGGTTGAGGTAGAGACCTTCCCATGGCCAGAGCTCTGGGGGAGCTTGGGCATGGGGTGCTGGGACCCTGGAGGCCAGAGTGAGGCCTGGTGCCTCATCTAGCAAGACCAGTGCCAAAAATGAAGAAGGGGAGTTACTCTAGTATCCATGGGTGGTCACTGAGGACTAAAGAGTAGCTAGCAGTTTCTGTGTAGACGGTAGGAGGGATGAGGCCTGTACTCACTGCTGTCCTTTGTTTTGGGAAAACATATATATATATATATATATATATATATATATATATATATGTATATATATAATTATACAGTCAGACACTAAAATACCCAGCAGAACCTAGGGCTGCAAAGCAGTGTCTGGTGTGCATTTGTGGGTGGCAGGGAAACTCTGCAAGCTGAAGGAGTGAATGGAAAGAATGTATTTTGTTTAGAAACCCAAATAATTTTCTACATTTTCAGCCTTTTTTTAAAAAAAAATCTTTATTGGAGTATAATTGCTTTACAATGGTGTGTTAGTTTCTGCTTTATAACAAAGTGAATCATCTATACATATACATATATCCCCATATCTCCTCCCTCTTGCGTCTCCCTCCCACCCCTCTAGGTGGTCACAAAGCACCGAGCTGATCTCCCTGTGCTGAATTTTTAGCCTATGTGAAGCAAGAGAATTTTAGAACTGGATTTGAAAGGCCATAAATTTTTTAGTTTTTAACATCCAAGGGATAATATGGGGCTTTTTCCCTGGTTTTTACTTTTTCTGGTCTGTGTGAATGAAGTTTGGAGCCTAAGCATTTAAGTATAACGCATCACAAACAAGTATGTGTGTTTGAGAGATGAGGCATTCCTTTTTGCTCTCTCTGAAATTTGCTTCTTCTAGTCCTTCCTAAGGAGGGGGAGAAAGCAGGGGAGACCCAGGGCTGTCCGGATTCCGGGAGGAACCTCTGGCAGGCAACAGCCCGTTCTGCGTTCAGAAAGTACTCGTTGACAAGAGTGCGGGCCTGGAATTCCAGCCTGGCCACAGGCCCAGGAGGGAATGGACACATCCTGCACAGGGTTTGGGAAACAGAGCCCACCACGGGTCCCATCCCCATACCCGTACAGTAACTGTCGGGGGTCTTCGAGATAGTGGGCCTAGGTAAGCCCTGGGGAGTGAGAGCATTTTTAGGACCCTCCTCTTGAAGGGAGACAGACCTCAGCAGTAACTCCCCGCCCTTTACTCCCCCAACTCCCTGAAAGAATGCGGGCCTCGAGTGAGTGACCAGCGCCAGCGGGTCAGAGCTATTTCTGGCGGCTGAGGAGGAACCGGATTCCGGGTGTTCAGGGCAGGAGGAGGGGACGAGGGTCAGGCCTGAGGCGCTTCCCGGACACCCCCGCCTGATGGGGGCTAGGCCCCCGGAGAGGGGCAGGTTTCCTGCCCTTCCGGCCCTCGGCCCTTGCCTCAGTTTCCTCATCAGTATAAGAGTCGGGCAACGGGGCCATCATCCTTCGCAATTTGGAGGACGCTTCCTGATTGTTTTCTTGTCTTAAAATTACCTGATTTGCGTTCGACAGAAATCAGGAGGGCGGAAGGCAGTCTATGGGTGGCCAGTTGTGGCCGGGGCCAGTTATCGGGCCTGACCACCCGGGTAGGTTGGATGCCTCTCAGGGGCCCACATGCCTGAGGTTGGGCGGGGCGCCCGCCCGGGGCGCCCGGGCGCCCGCCCCGCCCCCACTCCCAGTCCTGAGCTCTCCGGGTAACCCGGACGGGCCGGGGCGTGTCGCGGGTAAGGACCTGGCCCGCCACGGGCGGGATTTCCAGGATGGGGCGTGTCTTTTCAGACGGGGGCGTGGCGGGCCAATAAGCAGAGCCGCGCTGGGGGCGGGGCCTGTGCGCGGGTGCGGCGCGCTGCGGGGCGGCCGACGCAGGCAGAAGCGGGCGTCGCGGGGACTGCCGGTCGGCGCCGCGCGGAACTGGCAGCGGGATTGGCTGCGGCACTCGCGTGTCAGGGGGTTGCTAGGCTTCGGTCGCGCGCCCCGCCCTCGCGCTCCCTCACCGCCGGGTACGTGCTCGCGCCGAGGTTGCGGTGCGGCGCTAGAGCTCCTCGGGCTCGGCGGCGGCGGCGGCGGCGGCGGCGGGGTGGGGGAGCTTCGTGTCGAGGCCCCGGGGAGCGGCGGCGGCGTCTCGCAGGCGGGAAGAGCGAGCACCTGCCGCGGCCCGCCCGTCGGCGCTCGGTGAGTGCGCCGCCCGTCCACTGCCGCCGAGCCTGGCAGCCCAGGCCCCCATTTCCGTCGCTGGCCCAGCCTTCCGAGGAACACCTGCTGCTGCTCTCGCTGTTTGGCCCGGGGCGGGGACACGGTCGCGGACGTCCTTGCGGGTGAGGCGGCGACGCGGCCCGGGTAGAACCGCCCCTTGGTCTCGGCCCCTCAGGCGAAGGCTGGGGGCGTCCAGCCCCGGGCTGCGCGCCTCGGCGGTGGGCCAGGCCTCAGCCCGGGCCCCGCTCCAGGGAACGCGCGGCGGTCGCGGGCGTCTGCGGCCCGCGGACTGTCTCCCGGGCTTTCTCAGAGGGTCGCGCGGCCCACTTTGGCCAGAGCCCGAGGATGGGGCATTGAGCCCCTCAGAAGGCGCCGCAGCCGCTATATCCTGAGCCGCTCAGAGCCTTGGGGTCACCCCTTCACACATACACACACTTGGGCTTCTTTGGTGTTTGGAAAACTATATTCACCCGCGGGTATATCTGGAAAATGTCTCCAGAGAAAATGCTCTCTCGGTTTAGAATCCTTCTGCCGTAAATTCCGAGTTAATTTCATACGAACTCAACTACTAATTTAAAATGCATATTTTAATCTCTATGACTTGAGAAGCTCTTAGATTTGTAAACTTCAGAATTAGTTTTAATGGTGATCATGAAGTTTTGCCTTGGTGAGAGCTACAGCCTGGGACAGCACGGTTATAGCCTAGAGTTCTAACTTAAGAGCCCGGCCTGCTGTTTCCCTAAATAAGCGAGTAGACGTGATTCCTGGCATGGAAGCCAAACTCTGCAGGGAGGGTGGTGTTTATAGGACATAAGTCCAGATAAAGAGTTGGATGTGCTACCAGGTGTTTTGGAGTTTGGTGTAGATGGGATGTTGTAACTTTATCAGGCTGTTCTATGCTCAGCGTTCAGAGACATAATTTTGGGATGTCCTTTTTTAGAAAAAGAATTGAACATTGGAGGCATAGTTTGAATATGGAGAAGTTGAATTGAACTTTGTTTGCCTTGGAGTCAAGTAATAAGAGCTCCTGGCCTACATGCTTAAAGGAGGCTGAGGAGCCGTTTCTTGGAGAAGTGAGATTTGAGGAGGGAGTTGGATGCATGGTATGAGCCTGTTTAAGGTCTGTGGGATACTGTAAGAAAGTAGGAGTAAGCATTACTGTATAGGCAACAAACATCTGGTTGGAACATGAAAGCTTGTGTTGTTACGTGCCTCTGTTGAAAGAGGCAGAGAGCCAGTCTTTACTGCTCTGAAAAATTGATTTAGCAAAATACATTCATTTATTTAACAAATATTTGGCTTCACTGCTTACCAAATTCTGTGGTAGGTCCAGGGGACACATGTAAAAGAGACTGGGGCTGCCCTTAAGGAACTCAGTTTCGTGGACAGTGGGGGATGGGGAACCTACGATTGATAGTGTCTGCCCACTGAGTGTGCTCAGATGGTGCTTGGGAGCCTGAGGAGAAAGGGAATTCCTGAGCTGAGGCTTGCAGGGCCAGCAGAAATTAGCTGGGGGACAGCAAGGTCCAGACACAGAGAACCACGTGTGTATGAGTGCCTAAAGTAGCACACGTGAGTCCTCCAGCATGACAGGTGGGAGCCCAAGGCCTTCCTTGTTGTGCTTAGTAGTTCAAACTTCATACTCAAGGTGCAGGAGTCTGGGAAGGCTTTTCCTCAGTTGAATGGCATGGTCCAGACCCATGTTTAGAAAGATCTTGTTGGTGGCCGCATAGGTAGTGGCGGGGAGGGGATGGGAAAAGGACCTCTGGCTCTGAGGTTGGCCCTTAGAGGAGAGATGAGGGAGAAGGAGCCAGCTCAAGAGACTGGCTGAAGAGTTTGAGCAAAGGGAATACCAAGCTGTGATGGGGAGGAGACTGCATTCAGGAATGTGTGGGCCAGAATATTTAGCATGACCAAGGCTTTAAACCAGGTCTTCTGCAAGTTTGCTAGTGCCTCTTAAACATTGAATATGGTGGGATTTGGAGGGACCCTGGGGCCACTTAGATTGGGATTATTTAGAAAAGGAGAAGCATGGCATTTGTTTGTTAAAAACCTTAAACCTTATTTCTCACTTGAACTTTGGGCGTTGCATTTCCTCTTGGGCAGGGCTGGTATATTAACCCCTGAGAGTAGATGTGTGTTCATCCCTGTTGGGGCAGATGGGAGCATGTTCAGTCCTTTACCTCACAGTTGTTCCACCCTTCCCTGTGCTCTGGGCCAGCGACACCCATCTACATCAGCCACATTCGAGGGCCTTCTGTGTTTCTGCTCTACATGCACCGTTGCTGATGCTTATGAGAATCCTTTATAGTGGCTTAACAAACCGAGTCATAGATGAAGGAATGTTCCCTAGGTCACACAACTGTCATGTGGCAGAATTAGGATTTGAACCCAGGCTGAACATTTGGCTGTACCCATCTGTGTTTCTGTTATATCATACTAATAATGGTGGCCTCGGTTGGGTCCTTCTCTGGCAAAGACCAAGCCCAGGTGTCTGGTGGTGGGCAGAATGCCAGGACGATATGGGAAGGTGATCAGTGATCCCACGTGGAATTCCAGGAACATGTTGTGAGGGACCATTTTTCAGAAACCTAGGGTTTGTCAGAGGCTTCTTGAGGCCTGTGCTGGTTGCTCTGGGTACCATGCTGAAGTAAGCCAAGGAACTTGGGTCCTAGGCTGGAGAGGGCAGACTTTAGGGAAGAACTGCATTGGACTAGACCTTCAAGAACGGTTAGTGGTTTGATTGGTGAAGGAGTGCTGGCAAGAAGGTCACAATTCTGTGGAAGAAGAAATGAGCAGAGGAAAGGGGTGGGAGGGAGAAGACTGGGCACTTTTTTTGTATGTTCTGGAAGGTTGGGTTGCAGTCAGAATGCCACGTGGAGGAGTTTGGTGTTATGTAAGAACAGGAAACCTTGAAGATCTCGGAGCACAGCTGTGATGGGATCAGCTCTGGGTTTTAAGAAATGAGCCCTCACTGTGACTGTTGAGGCTGGGCTGGACCAGAGGCAGGTTGGTTACTGCTGTGGTCCAGTGGGGGAGACACTGGATCTGAACAAGAACAGTGGTCAGCACGGGAGTGGAGAGAGATAAAGAAGGTTCAAGATGAGCCAGTTCAGCAGATGTTAGGGACCTGAATGGTTCTGGTACCAGCAGGGGTCTCGCACTGAGTGGAAGAGGCAGGAGGTTGACAGTGAAAAGATGAGGATGTAAGGCTGCATCAGCCAAGCACTGGTGAAGACTTGAGAAACTCCAAATAAAGAGGGGCCCCTAGAGAATTCCCCAGTGGTCCAGTGGTTAGGACTCTGTGCTTTCATTGCAGAGGGCTGGGTTTAATCCCTGGTCGGGGAACTAAGATCCCACACAAGTTGAGTGGTGTGGCCAAAAAAAAAAAAAAAAAAAAAAAGAGGCGTCCCCTAGACTGCAGGAATGGGGGAAGGCTTGAGTCTTTGTGGCAGGAAGGTAAGATGGCAAGGAAGAAGTGAACTTATGAAAGAGAAAGCATGATTTGTTGACCCACTTGGTAGGTAGAGGAATAGTTTGAATTAAAATGTCTATAGTTTTGGATACTCAGAATCATGGTGGGTGTAATGTAGCTTTATTTTTAAATATTTATTTATTTATTTGGCTGCGTTCAGTCTTAGTTGCGGCACGGGGGATCTTTGTTGCAGCATGTGGGATCTTTTTGTTGCGGCGCACGGGCTCTTCATTGCGGTGCTCGGGCTTCTCTCTAGTTGTGGCACATGGGCTCTAGAGCGCAGGCTTAGTTGCCTGACCTGGGATCGAACCTGCGTCCCTTGCATTGGTAGGCGGATTCTTAACCACTGGGCCACCAGGGAAGTCCCCCGTAATGTAGCTTTAGACTGGATTCAGTTAAAGAATTGCCACTGGCTCACAGACTTGACCTGTGCAAGGCAAACTAAAGGTGGCCCGTGATGGTGTGAAGTTAGAGCCCCTTTACCTGTGCTTGCTTTTTTAAGTTGGGTTTTTTGGGGGTTTTTTTTTTTGGTCATAGCCTTCTTGATAAGAGGCACATAACTAGCCTAGTGGAATTGCAAGTGTTGACAGATACATTTTGTGGATGGGCAAGAATAAGAGTGAAGTCTCATGAGTTTTTTTCCTAGCCAGTATAGGAAGTCAGCAATGAGAAGTTTGATTCAGTATTTCAGGTTCTGGGGTACATTGTTTAGATTTGAGCCACTGCAGAGTATGACCGCTTAGAGGCTGGAGGCTTCCAGAGTATCAAAGGAGAAAGAAATGGTGGTGTGAACATCAAAGGGGACTCAGGTGGGGTGTAGAGTATTGAACCTTAAGGGAACTCAAAGTGAGAATACTGGTAGTATGGTCTTCAGTGTGTCCTGTATATTGGTCAAGGATTTCTCCCTCCTTTTCTGGAGTAAGTGTTCTCCCTCCTCCATGTTAAAGAGTTTCTGTGCCTTTGCCAGTGTTATTGTGCTGTTGCTTCTTTTTTTTTTTAAGGGTTTTTTTTTTGATAAATTTATTTTATTTATTTTATTTGTGGCTGCGTTGGGTCTTCATTGCTGCGCACGGGCTTTCTCTAGTTGTGGCGAGCAGGGGCTACTCTTCATTGCGGTACGCACGCTTCTTGTTGTGGTGGCTTCTCTTGTTGTGGACTAGATGCGCAGGCGTCAGTAGTTGTATAGCACGTGGGCTCAGTAGTTGTGGCTCATGGGCTCTAGAGCATAGGCTCAGTAGTTGTGGCACATGGGTTTAGTTGCTCCGCGGCACGTGGGATCTTCCTGAACGAGGGCTTGAACCCGTGTCCCCTGCATTGGCAGGCGGATTCTTAACCACTGCGCCACCAGGGAAGCCCATATGCTGTTGCTTCTTAAGCCCCCATCTTTCTCTGCTTTTCCTGTGTTGACACTTCAGTTCTGGAATAAGGTGATGGTGGTTTTGAATATACAACTGATTGATCTGGTCATTTCCCAGTAGGTCTTTATCTGCGCATGCCTCTGGGTATTGATTTAAAGCAGTCTTCCTGTGAGTTGCATAACCTGCTTTGCCTTTTGACAGTCCCTCTTCACTCTGATCATTAGTCAGTAATACTGCTCAGATAGCAGTTTCTATAAATAGGATTTTAGAGTAGTTTACAAAATTACACCAGCTAGAGTGCTTAATTTAGCCTTAATGAATAGGGTTTCCTATTTTCCTGTTTCTTAGGTTTGATAGCTAAGCATTTTCTTAGCCTTGCTTTGGGTCCAGGGTGGAAGGATGGATGGGATGCTGTGGTACAATATCATAAACAGAGTGTGTCTAAATTGGTGAAACTGTTGTGTGTTCTCTGTTGGAGTGAAGTAAATCTGAATGAAACTTTTGCAATATGTTGATTTAATTTATATTTAAAAAATAGGATTCTAGTGGGAATAATCAACTGAATGTAAAAAATCAGTTTTTAAAAAAAATTTTGGCGGTGCCAGGTCTTAGTTGCAGCATGCGGACTTCTTAGTTGCGGCATGCGGACTTCCTAGTTGCGGCATGTGGACTCTTGGTTGCGGCATGCATGTGGGATCTGGTTCCCTGACCAGGGATTGCACCCGGGCCCCCTGCATTGGGAGCACAGAGTCTTTCCCACTGGACCACCAGAGAAGTCCCTAAAAAATCACTTTTATGACAATGCCTTTATCCTGTACATCATGGGGTACATTTACTAGTGTTGAAGTTTTGCTTCTCAGTTATACCTTCTTGAGCTAATTGTCTTTGAAAATACCACTGTCTAAATTTTAGACATTGGAATTTTATATTTTTGAAGCTGTTTATAATTTTTGGTCCTGGATTGACTCTACAGAATACATTTCGTTTGCTTTATTACCCTTTGACAATAAATAAAGGGTGACTGATTGGTGGTGTGGGTGGGAGACTGAGTGGCATTCCCCACTTCCTTTGGAGGTGGTCATTGTGGTGTATGTAATTCTATTTCGGTTGTGGGCTTTCACCAATATTGGTTCCTTCTTTTCCTGTAGGGCCTCTGTTCTCCAGGAAGATAAGGCTTTTTTTTTTTTTTTGGCTGTGCTACACAGCATGCAGGATCTTAGGTTCCCCAACCAGGGATCAAACCTGTGTCCCTTGCAGTGGAAGCACAGAGTCTAAACCACTGGACCGCCAGGGAAGTCCCCCCAAGATAAGGCTTTTAAAGTAGCCTAGCACTAGAAGGTGAGGTAAGGTACTTGAAAAGGGAGATTTCTGCGAAAGAAAGATGGTGGATAATCACGTACTTGGCAAAATGATCACGGAATTTTAAGACACTTTAGTGGGGGGAAAAGCTGTATTAAATAATACATATATTTAAAATAAGAAATGTGGAAGAAAAAAGTAGAAAGGGAGGGAAAAATCCCTTGCCCCCCAACTGTATTCTTTCTTTAAATAGGAAATGCTAACACATGGTTCAAACTCAAAAAGTTCAAAAGGATTGTACAGGGGAAAGAAATCTTTCTTCTACCCACCCCCTAAGTCCCTGCTTCCCCTCCCTAGGAGCAGCCATTATCCCCTGATTCCTGGGTGTCCTTCAGAGATGGCCTTTGGGCAACACTTTTACTGAGTTTAGGTTAGAGTATAAATTTAATTTTTAATCTTGTTTTTGCCCTCCCAGCATTATAGCATGATCATTGTTCTATAAATATAACATTTTTGATGGTTAACCTGTCCCCATTTCTTACATGGTTGTTAATCTTACTTTGGTTATAATAGATAATGTTGCAGTTAACATCTTTGTGCATAAAGTTCTTTTTAGAATCTTTTTATGACCGCAATATTAAATATAAAACTTTTGAAAAAAGTGCAGTGTGACTTACAGTTTTGGAGGAGCACATCTATAACATCAAGTAAGGCAGGTGTTTATTGATTTTCATTTTAAGCACTGTGTACATTTTCCCCAGTTCCTTTTCTGTGACTTGCATGGGTACGCAGTTTTTATAGTCACGTAGAGGCCTAGACTCGATATTCTCTGCCATTGGGGGTATGTGTAGCCACAGATTCATTCTTCCTGAGGCAGTTACAGCCCTTGGATACCCTAAGTATAGGGGAGTGTGCCAGTTGAGGGGAGCTTAAGGATGAGTGAAACATTTGGAAGGATGTGTCATACTTAGGGAAAGAGAGGCCGGTGCCCAGCTTGGTCTGTTTTGGCATTTGCTCTTCATTTCTGTGAATGTTGAGTTTTTATGTATGGAGTATGGGAATCGACAAACAAGAAGCACTGCTGGGCTTCCCTCGTGGCGCAGTGGTTGAGAGTCCGCCTGCCGATGCAGGGGACACGGGTTCGTGCCCCGGTCCGGGTAGATCCCACATGCCGCGGAGCGGCTGGGCCCGTGAGCCATGGCCGCTGAGCCTGTGTGTCCGGAGCCTGTGCTCCGCAAAGGGAGAGGCCACAACAGTGAGAGGCCCGCGTACCGCAAAAAAAAAAAAAAAAAAAAAAACACTGCTTACAGAGTTCTTTCTAATATGTATTGAAACAGATTCGTGGAATTGGAAGATGCTTGTTTTGGCAAATGTTATGGTTGTCTGTGTTTTACCTCTCACTGTCCTGGGAACATTTACTCTAGGAATTTCAGGGGTTGATACGGGATTACTTAAGAAGATTCCCAAGGCGGTCTATGACAGAAGTGAACCAGTTCTGCCTTGGTTTTCATAAATGCCTCTTTTAATTAGCTTAGTTGTTCTCCAGGGCTGGGTTGATTCGCTAACCAGTTTTTGCCAAGAAAAATGATAAAGTTAATAATGGAATTGCAAATACTGGTTCCTTTTTATTTGGCTGTTACTCGGCACCCGGTATACCATCCATTTTCTGGGCCCTTATTATACTATGAAATGCTTTCATAAAACATGCATCTCTCGTCACTGTAAATGTCTTGTGTATACTCCTGCTTGGGCTGGTAGATTGTCTTTGCATCGGATCTGCCCTGACCTCAGGGAGCCTTGCTTACTGGATGTTTTTTTTTTTTTTGGCCTTGCCGCGCGGCATGTGAGATCTTAGTTCCCTGACCAGGGATCAAACCCATGCCCCCTGCATTGGAAGCTTGGTGTCTTAACCACTGGACTGCCAGAGAAGTCTCTTGCTTACTGGACTTTTTAATGGTGGAGACCAGCCTGATGAGTAGCCCTTGAACAGGGGTGGATTCTGGGTCTTGTGGAAAACGAGGAAGTGTAGCGAACTTTGCTTTACCTGTTATGTTAAGCATACCTGAATAAGCGTCTTATATTTTTAGACTTTTGAGTAATATTGGGAAGATTGAATTGCCTGAGGAGAGAAATTTGGTAAGAGGAGACTAGAAGAGAAGCTGTTTAATAAAGATCTAAAAATAGAATTTACTAAAGTCACAAATAGATAACAGTAGGATTCCTGTCTCCTTTCCTTCTCTGGATTGGGCTACCAGCTGTTGCTTCTGCTTACCTGGAAGAGATCACAGTATTTTGTCAGAAGGGTCAATAGTATGGACTTTTAAAAAAAAGATTTTTGTTTGTTTGTTTGTTTATTTGGCTGCATTGGGTCTTCACTGTGACATGTGGGGGTCTTTTGTTATGGTGAGCGGGCTTCTCTCTAGTTGTGGTGCTCGGGCTCCAGAGTGCACAGGCTTAGTTGTCCCACAGCATGTGGGATCTTAGTTCCCCGACCAGGGATCGAACCGCGTCCCCTGCATTAGAGGCGGATTTTTAACCAGCGTACCACCAGGGAAGTCCCAATAGTATAAACTTAACATACTGTGTTTGCCAGTCTGAACATGTGCTTTTTCCAGTTTTAAAAGTAGTTTAAAAAGTGACTGGATTCCTTGGCACTGGGAAGAAATCTTTAGCAGGAAAAGTTGATTGTTCTGCTTGTAGTACCAGCCCCGGGCTGACCGGGGCTGTGGGGTCCCCTGTCCCCTCAACGCCCTGAGTGGTGGTGTTTTTTTTTTTCCTTCTGGTTGGGCACTGCTGCCCAGAGAGAGGACTCCTGTGTAGGTCATCTAATTCGCATGACTTAATCAGTTGGCACCTCAGGACTCCCTTCTGCTTTTTCAGGAGGGGCCCTTTTTGAAATGTGCAGCTGGATAGGAAAATGGCTGCTCAGGCTTTCTTCTTATGCAGGCCTCTGATGCCCTGGGCTGCCTGTGCCCTTTCCCTCCATGTGAGGGAGTGAAGGAATATCCTGGCCTCCCCTCTGCCCTCTTGCCATGAGCTTCCAGGGAGAATGGGGCCCATTGTGGGCTGTGCACAGCCCTCCGCCTAAGTGTCAGGCCTGCTGTGGCCTCTCTGTTGGTCTGCTGTGGTTACAGGGTGCTGAGGGGGCCAGAAGCCCAGCAAGCAGTCATTTCCTCACATGCTGCCCTGCTGTTCAGGAGTGTTCTGAGGGATGGTGCTTGTGCTTTGTTTGCTGCTGGGGCTGTCCTCTAAGTTTATCAGTCTTGGTAAACATTTTTGTGGACCCCTTTGCAGGCCTGAGCTCACTCTTGCGGCAGATCTCAGGCCATATTTGGAGAGGCAGGCCTGCTGCTCCCAAGGGTGACTGAGTGCCAGGTCACAGGAGGCTGGGCAGTTCCTCCAGGCCACTGGGGAGGCCCAGTGTTCTGAATCCACTGGGAAGCATAGGATTAATCTATTTGTGAACGAAATTGGACTTCAAATTCTTGTTTTTTGAATTTATTTTGGCCTTCAGTTATATCTCAATAAAGCCAAGAAAAAACTTATTTTGGCCTTAATCAACTGTAGAACTTGTTGAAGATGTGAAATGCCAGAATATGGCGTAGGGGAAGCCAGAGAGACTCAACTTTTTTTTTTTTTTTTTTTTTTTTTTTGCGGTACACGGGCCTCTCACTGTTGTGGCCTTTCCCATTGTGGAGCACAGGCTCCGGACGCGCAGGCTCAGCGGCCATGGCTCACGGGCCTAGCCGCTCCGCGGCATGTGGGATCCTCCCAGACCGGGGCACGAACCCGCATACCCTGCATCGGCAGGCGGACTCTCAACCACTGCGCCACCAGGGAAGCCCCTCAACTTTTTAAAAAACAGGTTTGTTCTGGATATGGGAGCTCTCTCCTCATATCAGAGTGCCTTACCCATCAGGCAGTTCTTCTCCTGACCCCAGGCAAGTGTGTCCCTGGAAAAAAATGTATGAGATATTTTTGGTTTTGATGAGTGAACAGATAGAGGTCACTGGCTGTTTCTCTTTCAGGGGTGTTGGCTTCAGATAAGGAGCCAGATTTGTGATCAGCTGTTGTTTAGCAGGTTACGTGAAGGGTAGGTGAGTCAGTTGGTGGTGGTGGTAGTGGGGATGGAGGAGGCCTAGTCAGGCCTTTCTGGAATTGGCGAAGGGCTTTTCTACTTGAGGTCTATATTGATTGCCTGGAAGGCTGCTGAGAAATTTGCTCCTCTAAAACTCAGGTAGGTTGACTTTGGAATGGTCCTGGAAATTGTTCTTGATCACAGTAAAAAAAATTCCATTCTTTCCATGATGCTTCAATATGTACAATTTCTTTGTCTTGTTTGGAAGTGTCTTGTGAAAGGAGCAGCTGGCACTGGCACTGCCCTGGATGTTTGCCTTCCTTCTACCTTTTTTTCTTTCTTTTTATTACAGGAAAAAAAAAATCTAGCCTATTTTAACCTGCTATCTGATCAGAGTGATACGTTTCCTTCTCTGTTTTAAGATTGGGAGTGGCACTTGTTTTTATCAAATAAAGGAATAAAACATATTTGCCATGCTGAGATCACACTGCAAATGCCAGCACTTGTTATAAAATGGTATTGAGTTTTCTAAAGGAGAACTGTTCTTTCAGATCGTGCCTGGTCATGCTATGGTCTTTTGGGTCATGACTTCCCAAGAGGTGAGGTCTACCCACTGAAGGCCCTTGCTTTTTGGCAAGACAGGCAGGATTTTTGGTACAAGTGTGACGAGGTTGGACAATGAAAACACTGACTACCCTCAGCAGTAGAAACTCGAGCCTGAGGAAGGAACCTACCAGAGGTACTGAGTCCCTTGGAACCCTCCCATCCTGATGTGGCCTTAAGTAAGGCCCTTGACCTCTCTGCCTCAGCAAAATTGAGATAGAATATCCTCCCCATAGGCTGCTGAGGAGGAAATAAAAGCTACCTAGTAATATGCCCTACACCTCTCCATAATTGCTACTTTTTTATTTTTTATTTTTTTCGGTAGGCCGGCCTCTCGTTGTGGCCTCTCCCGTTGCGGAGCACAGGCTCCGGACACGCAGGGTCAGCGGCCATGGCTCACAGGCCTAGCTGCTCCGCGGCATGTGGGATCTTCCCGGACTGGGGCACGAACCCGTGTCCCCTGCATTGGCAGGCGGACTCTCAACCACTGTGCCACCAGGGAAGCCCAATTGCTGCTTATTATTATTACACTTGTCCTTTTTCTAGTGTAAACTGAGAGTCCGATATTTAATAAAGTCTGGACATATTTCTTAGGTTAAGTGATTGGTTCAGGGGTGTTTTTTATTGTGTTTTATAATTACATACATAATAGATTATATTTTATACATACCAAGTAGTATCTTATTAGGAAAAAAAAAGCCTTAGATGTGAGCCCATTGATACCTCTCAGAAAGCAGCTCTAGCTTGACTGCTTGCTCACCTGTGGAGCTTTTTTTTTTTTTTTAATAAATTTTATTTATTTATTTATTTTTGGCTGCGTTGGGTCTTCGTTGCTGCACGGGCTTTCTCTAGTTGCGGCGAGCAGGGGCTACTCTTCGCTGTGGTGCGCGGGCTCCTTCTCATTGTGGTGACTTCTCTTGTTGCGGAGCACCGGCTCTAGGGGTGCACGCAGGCTCAGTAGTTGTGGCGCGTGGGCTTAGTTGTTCTGCGGCATGTGGGATCTTCCTGGACCAGGGCTCGAACCCGTGTCCCCTGCATTGACAGGCGGATTCTTAACCATTGCGCCACCAGGGAAGCTGCCCACCTGTGGAGCTTTGAGTGCTGTGGTGTCTTACTGGGGTGCATCATCCTGGAGGCACTGGCCCCATCGAGATGAATAAAGGACAAAAATAGTTTGAGGACCAAGGATTCTGTTAACTAGACAGCACTGTTTATGTTTTTAAGGAGTTTCTTTGGAAATTCTTTGTGTGCCCAGGTTTGTTTTCTTGAACCTCACCAGTGCAGTAGAAGGAGCATGGACTGGCAAGGTTGCTGTGTGAGTTGAGTGCCTGGAAGTGCTTTGTTTCCTTTTTTTGTATAATGTTTATTTCTGTTTGAGTTATCAACAGCAGTGCATGTCTGGTGTGAAAAGCCCGTGGTTTTCAAAGAGCTACAACTCTACTTATTTTTTCCCCATGTGACCATATGACTTCTTGCCTAGGTAGTTTATAATAGGTAACTTTGACTTTTCAGTCAACAGATGCATTTTAAGAGACTTGGAGCAAGTGAGTGCTCCTGGTTGAATGTTGGGCAGCAGCAGATTCTGTACCTGGAGCATGTAATTCAGCTGAGCTGTAGTGTTGGAACTCTTTAGAACAGAAATTTTAAGACTTTTTTGTTTGTTGTATAGTAGGATGAGCTCAGTCTGGAATGTCAGAACCTTACTCTGTAAAGTCAGCATCCTCCCTGGAAACCTGAAGTATTTTGGGCTTCCTTGACTCCTTGAGGGACAAATTGAGCGTAGAGCTCCGGGGTGGGAGGAAGATGAGGGTACAGGCACCAGTGCTCAACTTCTGAGCAGAGGATAATTATCCTAAAGACAAAAATGGGGTTCCAGCCTCCAAATGATGAAGGCACCGGGTTTTATGAATCTGTGTTCAGGGGGAGCTGCCTGTGGGTTCCCACTGGAGAAGGCTCCAGGTGATTTCCAGATAGTGAAGGCATTTGGTCTCTGATCTTTGTTTTAGAGGCAGGTGAGGGTAAAGCTATTGGCTGTTATCAGATAAGAAAATGACATGATACCACCAGCGGGGAGCTGAAAATCTCTAAACGCTCACTCTAAATCCTCTTATAGGGTAGAGGGGAAGCAGAGCCCACAGGGCTTCTCCCAGCCTGGGAGTAGTCCTGGGGCAGTGCAGGGCAGTGCAGAGGAGGCCATGGTGCCAGAGCTGATTCTCAGTACAAGAGAAGAAACCCTGCTGTGGAAGTAAGTCCATTTCTATTGCAGTCACTGCAGACTCCTTGTCATTGTGGGGGGATTATTGACCTTGGCAGTTTTATTTCAGATTTGCATCTGGGGTGGAGAAAGCAGGATGCCCAGTGGTATACATAGTGATGTCCGTGTTCCTTAGCTAGTCTGCTCTTGTAGGTTGTCTGAAGCATGGAAATATTACACCCATCAGAGATTATGGGTGGCTGGATTAAGATTGTTTGTATTTTGTATATATATTTTAAGTAGTGTGTTTTGTGTCAGGTCCTTTACATGCATTAGCTTACCTAATGAATATATGTTTATAATTGGAAAAAGTTAAAGAAAAAAGGAATTTGATCTAGGAAGTGTTTAAGATGAAATATTGGCTGTTAAGCAGCCTTGCAAGACAGACTAGCCCATGAACTATGGAGGGGACTGTCTTTTGGCACCCAGCAGACAGACCCTGTTGTTGCTGGGTTTCAGTTATTTGTTCATTCATTCAGCAGGTGGTTTTTGAGTCACTGTCATGTCCTGGGCACCGTGCTAGGCCCTGGGAATGGATCTGGCAATGGATGAGAGAGGTATGGGCCCTGTCATTGCCCTGACCAGAAAAAAAAGGGAGAAATGATGAAGTTATTTCCCTTCAGTTGATATTTTTCAGAAAAAAATGTGATTTGGGGAGACTGAGGGTCACGCCCCTGGCAAGTGACTGCAGTCAGTGTGCCTCTGATTCATCATAAAGGGGAGTGGGGGGGCTAAGCCCATCTTAGAGAGTGATGTGAGGGATCAGGGAGAGGACCTTAGAGAGCTGGCAGGCAGTAATAGATTATTTTCAAAGCCAAGCTGACATTTGGGTATACAGTGATATGTCTCTGACCTGTTGAGCCATTTCCTAACCCTGATGCCATGGGAACCAGTTGAGAGGGATAAAGGAGTCATGCAGGTAGCTACAATATCAGGTTAATAACCAGCAGAGCTGTTGGAGAGTGTGGGACCTGGGTGAGCAGCCAGTGGTGGTTCCTAAGGCCAAACCCCTGAATTAGAGGTCTCCACCCAGTTGCCTGTGAGGCCACCCTCTCTGTTCCATGCTTCCTGGTGGGGTTCTCTTTCTGCATATGCTGCTTTGCAAAGTCCTCAAGCTCTTCCAGGACTGGTTTTCTGTTTACTTCATCTGTTTATTTATTTATGTCTTCATTCATGCGTGCATGCATGCATGCTGCGTGGCGCAGCATGCAGGATTTTAGTTCCCCTACCAGGGATTGAACCCATGCCCCTGCAGTGGAAGCATGGAGTTTTAACCACTGGACTGCTAGGGAAGTCCCAACTTAATCTTATCTTTTTAAATCTATTTTTTAACTTTTAAAAAACTTTACTAGTGTAAAATTAAACAAAAATGGAGAAAACAAGACCACCCTCCCCCCCAAAAAAATAGAGCTTAGTGAATTATAAGGTCATGAAATAGAACTTTATTGGTTCCAACAGAGGCTTCTCTGTGGGCCCCAACCCTGCCACAGCCCCCTCTCCCCTTCCTTCCCAAGGTGACCCCATCCTGCTGTCCTGTCTTTTTGTAGCCATTTTCTTACTTTTTTTTAATGGTTTTATCTTCCAAATGTATATCCTTAGGCACTGCAGTTTAATTTTGTCCATTTTTTTAAAGTTGTCATATCTTGTAAGTTTCTTTATCTGCATTTTCTCCCCTCTGTCCCTTTTCCTTGCAATTATCTGCTGAAGAACCTGGGCCCTTAGACCTGTGGAATCTCTCACAGTCCAGATTTAGCAGATTGTGTCCCAGGGTGCAGTTGAGCATGCTTTTCTCTGTATTTCCTGTGAATCAGCAGCTGGATCCAAAGGCTTGATCAGCCTCAGGTTTGGTCCCGTTGGCAAGGCTGAGGTGGTTTGGGTCTTTCCTCCGGAGTGCTGCTTTCCTTTTGTTCCATATTTTGCTCATAGCAGGTACCCAGAGCACCACTTCTGTGGTAGGACAGTGGGGCCTGAGGAGAGGCTAGGCCCAGCTCAGCCTCTAAGTGGCTCTGTGGTCCTTGTCAAACCAGTTTCCCCAGCACGGTGTGACAGGTGTTGGAAGAGGAAAAGCCTGTTTGTGTTCTCTGGCCTAATTCACTGAGATGGGTTCACAGTGCTGTCCCCCTCTCAGGCCCTCCCTTCTTCCTTCACATTGCTCTTCTTCCCACATTCTCAGCTCCTCTGCCTTTCATTGTCTGTCCCTCATCTTGTCCCCTCTTCAGCTTTCCTCTCTTCCTTTCCCCCTTTGTTGATAGGGTATTGTGATGGGGAAAATGTTGTTTGAGACTTAGAGGAATGCTCATCCTGCGTGATTGCTCACCATCTGGGAGACTGTACAAGCCTTGGTTTACCCATCTGTAAAATGAAAGTGTAACTCCTGATGACTTAAATGGTCACCTCAAACTCTGTCTTATGAGCATTGTGTTTTACAAATTTTCTCTGTGTTTGAAAGCTATTTTAGAGGATTTTCCTGCTTCTCCATGTAGGCCACACAGCTCCAGTGGTAAGGAAATGGAGAAATGGATAGAGCTTAGAGAGCAGCCAGAATCTAGTCTTTCCCCATATCTGCACTATCAGACCAGGTAGTTTGGGTGGATAGTAGAAAGCTTTGTGGGCTGTGGTCATGGCCTCACCTGCTGGTCTCAAGCTCTGGGTTCAGAGACTTGCCTTACAGAATGGGGAGGTATGTCAGCTACCAGTGTTGTCACGTTGCTGGCTGGTAGCTGAAGATGTGGGCATGTGGAGGTCCAAGAGTGAGTGTTGAGAGTAGGCTCAGGCTCCAGGCCCAGGAACTCATCAGCTAGTTCTGGCTTTCTTGTCTGGAGGCCCCACCCCAGCTTACCCCAGAATTTGATGGGCAGCGTAAGCCCGTATCTGGTGTGAGGGCAACTATGTGCTCACATCAGAGAGCTGCTGCCTGGTCAACTATTGCCGTGAAGATCTGGAGGCAAAGGACTCTGCTCATGGCTGGCCTATACCTTTGTATATAGCAAGCTCATTGCCCTTCAGATGGGAGCTGCCCCTGAGAAGAGATGTCATGTGATGTACGAGGATTTTTCTGGCCTTTCCCCAGTGCTGTGACACTTACCATGTGTCTGTGGAGTTTTTGTTGTGCTATTATTTCACACAGTTAAAATTCCATTTATTTTTATACTTAAATAATTTTGAAGCCATGTAAATTCAGATTTTTGCATCCTATATGTCCATCAAGGTTGCTTAGGCCTAAGGAAGTCGACCAGGTTTTGTTTTCTTGTTTTGAATCCAAGTTTTCTGAGGGTTGTCCTTTAGGGAGGAGAATGTAAGGAATTCCAGAGTTAGGGAGGTGTGGATTGTGCTAGTGGAAGGGCTGGAGAGGCTGCTGGGCACTGCTCAGGAGCTGCCTGAAGGAGTGGGTGTCAGCAGCGGGCATGGCGGTGAGGAAAGCGCTGAATCTCCTGTGTGAGAGATCTGTATCACTACCTTTAAAAATTGCATTACTTGGGCTTCCCTGGTGGCGCAGTGGTTGAGAGTCCTCCTGCCGATGCAGGGGACGTGGGTTCGTGCCCCGGTCCGGGAAGATCCCACATGCTGCGGAGCGGCTGGGCCTGTGAGCCAAAAAAAAAAAAAAAAAAAAAAAAATTTCATTACTTGGTGAGGTCAAGAACACAACCAGAGCTAGTTGCTTAGGCTGTGAAACAAGAGTTAAAGCTGTGTTTTCTGATGTTGGGTGCTCTGGTATTCTGTGGTGTTTGTGAGCAGCTAAGAGTGAAGGTCCTTAGAGGGAGTCCTTGCTTTCACCTCAGGTGTGGGCAGGTGGCAGGCAGGTAGCAGGCCCCAATCAAAATTATCCCAGGCCAGAGCTGAATTAGCTCATTCTTTAGGCTTTGAAAATCTATTCTGTTATAGATGAAGTTGTTTCACTGAATCTCCTGATAACTAGTAGTATTTGATTTTTTTTGTCACTATTAAAAATAATTGAAGCAAAATTTACATGTAGCAGAATGCATAAATCATAAATGTACAGTTTGACAAGTTTTAGATATTGTATATATTACTCAGATCTAAGATACAGAACATTTCCAGTAGGTTCTATTGTGCCTTTACCCAATCAGCATCTCCCTAAAGGTAACCACTTTTCTGACCTCTGTTCTTGAGCTTAGTTTTGCTACTCTTGACCTTTATGTAAGTGGAATGATAGAGAGTATGATATGTACTTTCAGGTGCCTGTCTTTTCTTGCTGAATGTTAGGTCTGTGACATCTTTGTGGTTCTGTACAGCAGTTTGTTCTCTTTTGTTGTATAGTATTTCACATATGAATATACCACAGTTTACTGCTTTTCCTCTTGGTGGACATTTGAGTTGTTTTTAATTTTTGACTATCATGAATAACACTGATATGAACCATTCTTGTCCATGGCTTCTGAGTATATATTTAAGAGTGAATTGCTGGATATACTTGATGTTTTAATTACTGGGAATTTTGTCTGTATGCCTCTTTTGTATTTTATTTTTAATCTTCTCGTTGTGGAGAATTTCAAGTACACTCAAAGACAGAATAATACAACGAATCGCATGTACTTATTACCAGCCCCAGCATCCATCAACTACTGGCCAGTCTTGCCCATTCACAGTCCCAACTATTGTCCCTACCCCACCCCTCCGTTATTTTGAAGCAAACCTCAGACATCCTGTCATTTCATCCGTCAATAGTTTAGTGTGTATCTATAGAAGGTAATGTAACCACAGCAGCTCCTGAAGGGCTTCATGCTCCTATCTGGTCCTGGCGTTCTTCACTAGGGGTTTGTATCATGGTCCTCATGGTAGGATGTGGTTCCCAGTTCCTGTTACTCGTCATCTTGATGGAGTTGCCTATGTCCCTGGTTTTTCCAGGAAGTTTTTGAACCAGGAACCAGCATGGTATAGAGTTGGAGGGTCATCTTAGGACTTTGGAATGTCAGTCACTGTTGGCACCACTTTCTGTTGGATTAATCGTTCATGTGTACAAGTTAGGCTGATCTAAGTAAAAGATGAGAGTGGACTGGTGAGTACTTTTGTGCTCAGACACACAACTGCCTGTCCCAGATGGCTGCACTGGCCTGGGACAGATGGTTCTTTCCCCAGTGCCCCAAGAGTCTGGAGGGTGTGACCTCCAGGATAGCCGGTCTCCAGCGTTCCTCTCAGACCCTGCCCCTCAGTTGAAAAACAGTAGGCCTCAAACTTAGATTTGGCAATATGATTTAGAAAAGGTTAATGTTTTTCAGGACAGTGAAGCTACAGTATGAAGATTAGACTTGGGAGCCCCAAAATACTCTCTAGCTTCCCTCTCCTGTTCTCCTTGGGCTCAGCACTTGTATTTGTGTTCCTACTACCCTGAGCCCAGAGTTGTTCAGGGTGGGCCTAGAAGCTACCCTGGTCCACAGGGCTGGTCCACAATAGGAGCAAAGAGCACCACAGGTAACTTATTATTTGGAGTAATTAGCCCATAAATTTTCCATAGCAATTTCCCTCTGAGGTAGTCAAGTTTGACTAGAAAAACATAGTGCCATGTTTTGATTCATTAGTCATCTGGATGCTCACCCTCCCATATTTTCGTGCTGGCTAACTAACTATGAAGTACCATTACTCCCAGCTTGAATTTATGATACCTGCTGCCCACTATGCCCATTAATCCAACAATATGAGAGGGACAAACTGTCTCATGCTCTTTCAACCTGTCCCACACTCCTTTCTCTTCCATCTCATGTTATTAATGAAGGAGTTTAACAGTAACTCAATTTTAGTGAAAGTAAGAGAAAAGTCACTCGTATCTTTAGGTCGGAATGTAAATTGAAGGGTATTTTGCCAATATCTAGCAATTCTAATATTACCATAACCTTTGACCCAGCAATTCCACATCTAGGATTTTATCCTCAGATTTCTTACCAGAAGAATGCAAGGCTGAGAGGGAGAGAGCACTCTTCAGGGCAAAATATGCAGGATACTTAAGACAGGTATGTGCCGCAAGCAGCAGGGGGTAGTGAGGAAGTGGATCCCCCCACTGGGGCTGAGGTCTTCCAGTTCTAGTAAATTTTAAAAAGTAACAGTTATGAAGTATGTGATACCATTTGAACTTTGAGTGAAATAAGAAGAGATGTACTGGTTTATGTGTTTAGAGATACATTAAATGTGTCATTTGTGGAGAACTACTGAAGAAACCCAGCCTGCTTACCTGAAGGCCTGGGAGGGAAACCACCTTTTCACTTATGGCCTAGTATATTATTGAAATTTGTTTTACCTCCATGTGAATTACTTTTATTGCATTAAGTTCAAAGGACCAGACAGCTAATGGCATCATTGTGAGGCTTACTGTGTATCTTCTGAATTGTGCCCGGGGATTGTTAATGGGGAATCTGATACTGGGAAACACTGATTTCAGCCTGCCCATATTTTGTGTTTAGCTCTGGGACGTCTGAACTTGGTGATGGTCTGGTTGGGGGTTTTTTCCTCCAGGAGGGAAGGCTCCTGGGAAGGAAAGATGAAACTATTTTTAATCTTGAGCAAACATAGCCCAATGTAGTAATTTCAGGCCCCAGTGTGACATTTTCTTCCATTATAATCCGAGTCATTTTCAAAGCAAAGTCCTTTTTTGTACATTTTGTGCTTGTGTTTCTAGAGGGAAAAGCTTTTAAGATACCCCCACCTTATAAAGGAGGGCTTGAGGACCTGGTGGGCTGTGTTTTGAATCATGAAGTCAGGGGCCTTGGTGCCTGGAATCTGGAACGCTAGTGGACAAAGTGCAAGGGTGTGAGGTAAGTGGTAGGATTAGGGTTACTTAGGCCATCACCGCTTACAGAACCCATCTGCTGACTTTGCCTCACAACTGTTGATGAATATTGCTGCTTCGTCAGGGAAGAACTGAGGTTCTGAGATGAGAGGCCGACCATGCCCCACGTTCCTTTTTCTTAACACTTATTTTCTTTTCATTTAACTCAGTTTATATTTTTGTAACTTAAAAATTTGTTACAACTTCAAACTTGGAGAAAAATTGCAAAAGTAGTACAAGAAACTCCTAAATACGCTTTACCTTGAGTTACCATTTGTTTACATTTTGCCTTGTTTTTGCTTTGTCATTCTGTTTCTTTTCACTCTGCACATTTTTTCCCTGAACCATCTATGAGTGATTGGCAAACATCATGCCCCTTTACTCCTAAATACCTAATTGTGTATTTCCTAAGAATAAGAATATTCTCTTACATAATGACAATACGTCTGTCAGTGTGAGGGAAATTTAATATTGGTTTAATATCTAATCTACATTCCATACTTAGATTCCTCAGTTTTCCTAATAACATCTTTGATAGCCCCATGTGAGTAGGCATAAGTTGCTGGTTTGTCTTGATGATCAGTCCTGGTTGAGGAGGTACTTGACAGTTTTTTCCTCCTTAAAGTTGCTGTTTTTCCCTTTGCAATTAATAAGTAATTTATGGTAGGACACAGGTAATTTATGGTAAATATCCTGTTCCTTATCAAACTTTGACTCTCTACTTTCAACATGCAGTGATGCTTCTGTGACCATCATTCCTTCTGAATTAGTTGTCATCTTACTCAAAGAAGAGCTTTCTCACCTCCTTCACTTGTTTATTCATTGTTTTGTTTATATTAGTTCACATTGATAACTTATTCAATGTGATATAGCCCATTCTTGTCATTATTCATTTTGATGCCCAGATTGTCCCAGGTTTGGCCAGTGGGAGCCCCTTTAGGCTGGCTCCTGTGTTCTTTTGACATGTCTCCATCATTGTTTGAGCACTTCCTGACTTTTCTAGTGCAACAAGATGTTCCAGGTTCCTTTCCCCAGCCTGGCATCAGCCCTTTCCACACGGAGCCTTGGTTTCTTTTAGTTGAAGTGGCATTTAGAAACCAGGATATGGATACATGGTACACATTTTTATTTACTAAAGTCTTTTAAAATAAATCTAATTTTTTATTCATTTACTTAATCATGTTGCAGTTGAATAAAGGAGTTTCATGACTTGAATAAAGGAGATCCAGTTCTTTTGTTATAAGTAGAACAAGTGAACACACGATATTAGCAGACTAAGATGGACTTCAGCAACAAAATAAAAGGTCTTGCCTGCTCAAAAAGAATTTATTTCTGCTTAACTTACAGAAATTACCAAAACCACTGAGCTAATTTCTGAAGAGGAAGGATCTGCCTGAATATTGATGCCAGGGACCCTTATTCCAGGCTGTGGACTGCCTGAAGTCCAGCTCCATGAGGCAGTGCCCTTGACTCTGTTGTCAGAGCTTTGGAGTTATGGCAGTGTCTTTCGAGGCGATGAAGCAGAGCTGCCCTGGTGTTTCAGGTGGTCTTTGATGTAGTTCTTCCCTAGGTGGGTTCCAGTGTCATGGAAAGACCTGGGTCTGACCTGTGTTCTCCCTGTGCCATCGTTAGACTATGTGAGCAAATCAGATATGGCCCCTGCTCTCACTATTCTGAGAATTTAATGAAGAAGGAAAGGTATAGCGGGGGGTTAATTGGATAATGGAGGACTCAGTTGGGCGGGTTTCCCAAGGAAGCAGTATTTAGCGGGCTGGGAGCTGAAGGGCGAGAGGGAGTTGGAAAAAACTCTACTTAACAGATGCTCATGAGTACTTTTTTTGTGTGTGCCACGCAGAGAGGGTGGACCTGATTCATGGGCAACTGTCATGAGCTGCCTAGAACACAAGAGCCGTGTGACGGCAGTTGTGGCTCAGGCAAGTTAATCTAGTGAACCAGGCTTCAAGTCCTGGCTCTGCCCCTTACTTGGTATGGACTTCAGTTTTTGCATGTCGTAAAGGGGACATTAGCTATTCAGCAGGGTTGCTGTGACGTAGGGTCACTTGCCATCTTTAAGGTGTTGCAGCATCCAGAACATGATTACTCCTTGTTATGGCAGTTGAGTGTAGGGAAAACCATAATAATTGAAAGGCAGTCTTTGTGGAATACTTAGTCTGTGCATACATTGGGCTGATTGGCTGATGCATCACTTTCACTTCATCCTGACGGTAGCCCTTTGAGGTCAGTGACACATGGTCCCCATTTCATTGATGAGAAAACAAGCTTAGGCAGCACCTGGAGGCCAACTTGAGCTCATGTCACGGAATCAGAGTGGAGCCAGCGACTGCCACAGCCACTATGGCTCTGAGAAGGACTGGGGCTTGGAAGGCAGGAGGGAGAACAACTCCAGTATCACTCCTGGGTATTCCATGTGGTGCCAGTGCTGCTGAGTAGCATTGATGTGTTTTGTGAGGGCGCCAGGACATGTGGGAGAACCTGTCTAGAGGATCCAGAATTGTTGGTCTGGGGCTCTGATGAGAATTTCAATACAGGAGTCCTTGCCCTGGTGAGGATTGATGAGATATACTGGGTTGAGGGTAAGTTTCTGCATTTCCAAGCCCTTTTTCTCAGCTGTGCACCAGTTTTTAATTCCTTCAGTACCTGCTGTCTGTGTGGTCTGGGCCCCAAACTATACTGTCTACCTCCTGTTCTATTTCAGAGCTGCTGTATCTTTAGAGCAGGGTTTACTATTGGTTGAAATCTGCACCCCAGTCAGTGACATCAGAATTTTGGGGGTGGGACTCAGGCATCAGCTCCTTTCCCTGCCCAGGTGATTGTAATGTGCAGCCAGGGTCTAGAGCCACTGCTCCAGAGCTTAGGAGAGCTTGTATCCTTGGTTGAAGTAAGAAACTTAGCCTGCTCATGAAGGCAGAACTGGGTATTCAGAAGGTGCTGATGTCAAAAAGAGTCATGTACCACAATGTTCATTGCAGCTCTATTTACAATAGCCAGGACATGGAAGCAACCTAAGTGTCCATCAACAGATGAATGAATAAAGAAGATGTGGCACATATATACAATGGAATATTACTCAGCCATAAAAAGAAACGAAATTGAGTTATTTGTAGTGAGGTGGATGGACCTAGAGTCTGTCATACAGAGTGAAGTAAGTCAGAAAGAGAAAAACAAATACCATATGCTAACACATATATATGGAATCTAAAAAAAAAAAAAATTGTTCTGAAGAACCTAGGAGCAGGATAGGAATAAAGATGCAGATATAGAGAAAGGACTTGAGGACATGGGGAGCGGGAAGGGTAAGTTGAGATGAAGTGAGAGAGTGGCATTGACATATATGCACTACCAAATGTAAAATAGATAGCTAGTGGGAAGCAGCCGCATAGAGAAACTAACACACCATTGTAAAGCAATTATACTCCAATAAAGATGTTAAAAAAAAAAAACAGCAAACAAAAGGTGCTGATGAACCTGCCCATTAGATCAAAGCTCATCCGAGGAGGATGGTCACACAGGAAACAAGCTTTAGGTGGCCTTGATGGCCAGTGCCTCAGAAAGGGAGTGCCTTCTGTTTCCCTCTTCCTGGGAATTCTCATGCCTGATGCTGTAAATGTCTAGCTGTTTTTGAAGTGGAAAGGAATGGACTTTGGTATAGTGCCATATTGCAGAAAAACAGTGATTTGTGTTTAACTCTCCAACTAAATGTTTGTTGAGCACCTGTTCCATTGAGGGGCTGGGCTGGATGTGGGAGTAAGCATTCCAAGTTAAGTGGAGCATGATCGTGCTGTAGGAACACCTGCGGCTCTGTGTTGAGGAGACGTGCTGTGCGCATAACTCGTTTAATGAGTGGCAGGGATTGGGCATGCTTGGATAGAAGGGAAAGCACTCTGGGAGTGGTAAAGGAAGGGCAGTCTCTCAGGAGAGGAGGACTTAGAGCCTAGTTCTGAAGATAAGCAGAGAACCTGAGGGTTCAGTATACATCTCTGCTCTGGGCAGTGATGCAATGTCCTAGCTTATGGAGGAGTAGAGCCCTCCTATCCCTTCCTATCCCAGTGGTCTTGGTGAACAGACCGGTCTGGAAAGTAGAGGTCACACTCTGAGGACTCAGCTTTCCCTGATGGTGCTTCACTCTTCACCCTGGCCAGGCCCTGCTGTTTAGCCCCCACTGCATCAGCCTGAGTTCAGGACCTAGGTGAATTAGACCCTATTCCAGCTCTCAGGGGACACCCAGTCTAGTGAGGAAAGTTTTCATTGAGAAACAAGAGAAGCTCCTATTATTATTTTTGGCTATGCTGTGAGGCATGTGGGATCTTAGTTCCCCGACCAGGGATTGAACCTGGGCCACAGCAGTGAAAGTGCCAATTCCTAACCACTGGATTGCCAGGGAATTCCCACATACTACTTTTCTCGAGACTAGTCCTCTAAATAAGAGGAAGCATTTTCATTTTTATGGTGTTCTTCATTTGTGAAGAGATTGAAACACAAATGGAATGGAGTTGGAGTTAAAGAGCAGATGGTGGAAGGTAGGATGATATGTGATATTGAGTAGATGGCCAAAAAATTTTTTTTTAATTTTCATTTATTTATTTTTGGCTGCGTTGGGTCTTCGTTGTTGCGCGCGGGTTGCTGCGAGCAGGGGCTACTCTTTGTTGTGGTGTGCAGGCTTCTCATTGCAGTGGCTTCTCTTGTGGAGCACGGGCTCTAGGCGCATGGGCTTTAGTAGTTGTGGCTCTTGGGCTGTAGAGCGCAGGCTCAGTAGTTGTGGTGCACGGGCTTAGTTGCTCCATTGCATGTGGGATCTTCCCGGCCCAGGGCCCAAACCCGTGTCCCCTGCATTGGCAGGCAGATTCTTTTTTTTTTTTTTTTTTTTTTTTTTTTTTGCGCTCTCAACCACTGCGCCACCAGGGAAGCCCGGCAGGCAGATTCTTAACCACTGCGCCACCAGGGAAGCCCTAGATGGTCAAAATTTATTGAATACAAATCATCAAAGAAATATAATTCCTATTGTGTGTTTCTTTGTTTGAGCAAGGTGCTTATGGAAAAAGAAAAGGAATAATTGCATAAGTATTATTTAATTTGCCATTTGCCTAAGTTATCTCTTCATGCTGTTGATTATAATTGTAGCTGGTGTTATTTCATTCCATATTTGCCTAGAAAACAAGGTTTCTAAGAACAGACATAGATTTATGAAATTATTTTTTAAAAATCCTGTTGGCCAAAAAATTGCTGTTGGTCTGTTACACCCTGTGTTGCTCTGCTCTCTTGAGTGCTGCGACCTCTGATAGTCACTGACCTCTTTCCTGTTCCATCACCAGAGGACAGCCACACCTGAAGTTCTGTTGGGCAGGACCACTGCTTTCCTGTTGAGGTGTAGATGAAGTTAGAACATGTTCATTCTCCTTGAGAATGATTTGGACGTGGGACTTCGCTGGTGGTCCAATGGTTAAGAATCTGTGCTCCCAATGCAGGGGGCCTGTGGTTTGATCCCTGGTCAGGGAACTAGATCCTGCATGGTGCAACTAAGAGCCTGCATGCTGCAACTAAAAGAGCCCACGTGCCACAACTAAAGGTCCTGTATGCCGCAGTGAAGATCCCGTGTGCCACAACTAAGACCCGGCACAGCCAAATAAATAAATAAATAAATATTTTTTTTAAAAAGAGAGAATGTTTTGGACATGATTCCTTTAAAGCCTGTTGTGTCATGGCCCATAATAAGTGCTGTGCACTAACCATGTACAGGCCTTGGTGCCCAGGTGCTACACTCATTGCTGTGGGTCATCCAGCAGGATATGAGCTACAAAGAAGTAACCAGTACCAGACAGGTGCACACCGGTCCTGTTTGAGGTGCTCACTAAAGCTTAGATTCCTGTTGAGGTTGAGACCTTGTCACTTTCTTGCTCCGTGGTCAGTGTCAAATTCAAGTACTTAATAGTTAGTCTGTAAAAGCAAAAGTTAGCTGAGATCCCTGGATGCATTGCAAGTAATCCAAAAAACATATGCAAGCTTTAAATTAGTCTTCTTTGAACTAACTGCAGTTGTTTACAGGGTGAACTCTCTCAGAAACTGCTGCTCAAGTTTGCAGCTACACTAATGCTTGGGGTACGAGAGGTGGAAACTCTGGTGTCAAGAGCCTGCTGGGTGATTTCCTGCTTCTTACCCTTTTTGCAAGGAGAGCTGGAGTGACTTTTTGAGGCATCTGTAGATTATGAGTTTATAAAGAGAGCTTGACTTGAAAACAAAACAAAAAATTCCAGCTCTCTAGATAAATGCTACTGGTAATTTACTTATTTTTAGTTCTTTGTCACAGAATTCTGGATTTTCTTCTAATCATTTGCTGAATATAGCAGGTAATGATCTAAGGCTGGCAGAGGACTGGAGGGCTGCTCTCTCCCTTGGGATGAGAAGCATTTCCGAGGAGCTCATGGCTCCATTTGCTCCCTCTCCAGTTCTGAGTCAGGTTGATGGGTGAGACATCTACTTGGGTAGTAGTAATAGTCAGTGAAATCCCGAAAAGGATCCGACTGCTGTTTTTGTGGCCATTTCCTTAATCCAGTAAGAAATGTCTCCAGCCTAGCATGTCTTGCTGCCTTAGGATGAACAGCTTGAAAAGAGTGTGGAGGGCACTCTCTCCAGTCCCTGTTGGTTGTTGCCCTGACTGTCTTGTCTCTGCGTCTCCCACTCCCCCATAGTTTACTCACACTTTCTCTTTTGCCTGTGACCTTTCTGCCTTCCTGTCCCTGTACTGACCAAGGAAGCTCTGAGGGGTAAGCAGCAGCTATCCCTATGGTTCTGTGAGGGGCCAGCCTGTTAGGAGGACTGTTGCCATGAATCCCTCACAGTGTCATCTGTATCCCTGTGTGAGATAAATGCAGAGGTTCCTGACTCTTGATTAGATCTGTTCTTAAGACCACAGAACTTAACAAGATTCATTGGATTGGTATACAATGAGAAGACATAAAATAAACTTGTCATTTACAAAAGAGGTCTTTTAAGTAGTTAGCTCCCAGCACAAATGATTTACGTAGAGCCTGGGAAGGGCAGGGTGCCTCTGTGCTCGCATTAGAAGCCAGTTGAAGATTCCTGGGAAAAGAAGATAAGAGTATCTGAAGAATTAAGCTGTGGGCTGGTGGGAATCTTTGTTCATTTGGGCTATGGGAGTCTATTTGTGCCTGACAGTGGCCTAGCTTGGAAATTCAGATGATCTTGGCTCTGTTTGGAAGAAGAAAACAACACCTTCGTGCATCAGGAGATGCTGGCCACTACTGAAAAGTACTTGGTAGCTGCTACTTTCTCCCCAGTACTTGGGAGTATGTAAATTGTAGCTGTACCCATTTGATAAGACAGACGATCCTCTGCATTTGTCCTTCCCTTATCTGTATTTGCTTTTAATTTTTAATCCTTGGATTCTAAATGTCAGGAACTAATTTCCAAATAATTACTACTGACTGGAAACCCACTTTTTCCTTTGTGCTAAGGGAGTGATCAAAGCCTGCAGGAAGAGGAGGTAGAAGCAGTGGGAGGTGAGGACAAGGGCATCTTCAAGGACTTCTTCAGTTGTGTTATACCTGGGTGTAAATCTGTTGTGGCAGACAGTGACTGGGGATCTCCTGGAGCTTTGAGGAGGGGGAAAGCACTTGGGAGGAATACATTTCCTCCATCTTACTTGGTGTAGAGGTACCTGAACTGGATATATTGTATTTCTCTGAATCAGTGCTGTGATCCTTGAAGAGCAGCCCCATATCCTCTACTGGGGAAGGCCAGCAATGCAGCAGTTGCTGGGATTGGCCCAGGAGCTTTGCCTTCACCAGTTCACTGGGAGCTGGTACTTTCAGGTGCCACTCTAGGCCTGATTCCGAGGTCACGCATGGCATGACCTTCTTCTGCTCAGCATTGGCCTTGTTCACTGCTTCACTGCCTGGTCATAGAGTGGCTGTGGCTTTGCTGAGCAGGGGTTCCAAGAGTCTGCAAGGCCATCTTTTGGCCCTTTTGCTCCAGCCTTTGGAAGCACAGCCCTAAAACCTACCAGAGAAGTTTACGATTATTTAGATTTTGCAGCTGTAGCAAGGCTGAGGTAGGTAGAAGGGCGAATCAGAGCCATATGTGGGAGGGAAGGAATTCTGCTAGCAAGAAAGTCTGAGCAAAGGGAGTGGGTGCTAGTTGTGTCTTATCCTTCTATAAACAAGGTTTGTTGATCTGGCAGTTTCTGGCATGATTGAAATGTTCTTGATGGTCGAGCCTTAAGAATGTGGCCCAAAAAAAGAATGTGGCCAAAAGCAGGTCACAGCTTTAAACACTGAAGGCTGAGTATTTGCCTAGATAAACATTCAGAATAATGGCACCTTACAGTGAAAGTGCAAGAGCTCCCAGTCACCATGGGCCAGGATACCCCTGTCTGGCTCCTGAGGCCTGTATTGTGAGGTTGCTGGCAGGATCAAGGACTGCAGTAATGGGGGACCTGAGTAGGGAGCTGGGAGTGGCTGTGGCCACCCCAATATTTCATCTCATTCCTCTGTTCTGGAGTCTGATTAGCCAGTTAGGTCAGGAAGGCCCAGCAGTCAACAATCTTTTTCTAACCTTAATTCATTCAAGTCAGATTAGCATATTAGTTTTGAGCTGTGGTACTTATTTTTAGTCGTTTGTAGTATAATGGAAAAAATATCAGAAAGCTCAGCTTTTAACTTCAAAGTGTGAAATCAGATGATTATTTGCTTTGTCCTTGGTGAATCATTTTGGGGATTTAGGGGAAACCCTCTTGCTATTCCCTGATATCTGAGTGCCTGTTGGTGCTAGGCATCAGTTGGGGAAGAGGGCAGCAGAGCATATGTGGCATCAGACTGCTGCAGTGGACCTCTTCTCTCTCCTTTCTTCTCTGGCCAACCCTTGGCATTCAGCCTTGACCCGACAGGTAATTGACCATTCTGCCCTCACAGTGTAGTCCCAACTCTACCTTTGTACTGAGATGAGGAAGGGGTTGGATAGCCGGAGGAAGTTTGGGGAGTCAGAACGCAACTTTTATTTTCTAGTAAGCACCTACTTGGAAAACACTTATAATATATAAGTATTTAGTTTATTACCTCTTGTGTTTTGTGATTTAGTAATGTATGTAAATCTTAAGACTACTTTTGTATGAAATTTGGGAAGACTACCTGCATAGCAAATGAAGCTTCACACCTAGTACAAGGTAGGTAGTCGGTAAATATACACTGAAGTGTTAACTATTGTTGGGCTCTCTTGAGATAATTGTAATTTACTTTAATTGGGTTCTTGGATGCCACAAGGGTATGCAAATGTAGTAACTCATTCCGACTTGTATTCTGCTGAGTCTGGCCACCCACCTCTCACACTAACTCCCCTACTTCCACCCCACCTCCAAGTCCAGCTGCTGCAGCCAAATGGACAGTTAGGCCTGGTCCTTGTCTTTGGGCTCAGTTTATCCTTTTCGAGCCTCAGGCATTGATGATTAGAAGACTGGACCTAAGCCTTATAAGTTTTTTCCGAAGTCTAATAGGTGTGACACTTGAGTAATGTGGGTTTAAAAAAAATATTTATAATTGTAGTAAAATATACATAACGTAAAATTTGCCTCCTTAACCATTAAATTTAAAAAAAATTGTGGTAAACAAAACAACATAAAACGTAACCATCTTAACTGTTTTAAGTGTGCAGTTGAGTACTGAGTAATGTTTAACAGCAGCATATGGAGTTCAGTGGAGTGTAGAAGGAACTGTTTTTCAGTGAGCTTTATCACATAAGATGTTAAATCTACTCAGGCTAAAAACCATGCTCCAGTGGAGAATGGCCTTTCAGCCCTGGCTTCTGAACCTTGTCTTTCTTCCCTTCCTCTAGGATGTGTTTGCACCTGAGTGAGTTTATACCCAGGTAGAAAGCCTTTACTTCCTTCCTGCCTTCGTTGAGAAAACCAAACCACCGTCAGCAGAAATCAGTGCTCTTCTGGGACCTCTGCTTTTCGTATCGGTGATAACTGAGAGTTTCCAAGAGTTTTCCATGTGAGAAAAGCATTCAAATAGCTTTTGTGTTTGATAGACTGTTGAGTAGTGCTTGTTTCTCACAGGTGGTAATTTATTTCTTCCACATATTTTTACTTTTAAATCTCTTAACTGTGTATGTGGCCCTGGACTCTTGGTGAGTTCCCAAACTCCCTGATGGTGTCTTCGCTAGGCTGCCCCCACACCTCTTATGATACTCCCACGGGACACAGGCCAGACAGGACTTGCTTTGTGTCAGGGAAACCTCATCTGCCTCCTGAGCAGTGAACGATTTTAGGGTGACACCTTGCATCTTCACCAGTGACTTGGCTCAACACCTTCCTCATCTGACCCCAAGGTGTGAAAAAGTCCTGTTTTAAACTCAAAGCAGAGCAATCTGCCTGTCTTTTTGGTGTTTGAAGCCCAAGTAAACAGTGACTTCACACTATTGTTTTCCATCGTGTTGAGTACATCCTGTTGGCCATCAGATTGGAGCAGTTTTAAACTGGTTAACCCTCTAGAATTTTTAGATTAATATTAGACTGACATTTAACATTTACTTTTAACTTCTGAATGTCTGGACAAAAGCCTTTTTGCTAGATGGAACCTAAAGTGGTTGTTTCAGTTAAGATTATTCCTTTTGACCATTTAAAACAAGGTCATGGAATTTTATTATTTCAGTTTTGTTTTAAGAAGAAAATCCTATTTTCCTTAAGTGTTTTAATTACATCATGAATGGTAGCAATTTGACAGTTTAAATACTATTTTTAGGTAATATAGCTATTAGAGATTTAGGGGTTCCTGCGAGTGGTGGGCTGGGCTGCCTCTGCTTCGTTTTTTTTTTTTTTTTTTTTTTTTTTTGCGGCACGCGGGCCTCTCACTGTTGTGGCCTCTCCTGTTGTGGAGCACAGGCTCCAGATGCGCAGACTCAGCGGCCATGGCTCACGGGCCTAGCCGCTCCGCGGCATGTGGGATCTTCCCGGACCGGGGCACGAACCCGTGTCCCCTGCATCGGCAGGTGGAATCTCAACCACTGCGCCACCAGGGAAGCCCATCTCTGCTTCGTTTTGTGTGGTTAATAATGGGTTGAATCCCACAACTTTTCCTTCATTCTTAGAAAATAAAAACTAGTAGGGAGCCACTCTTTCAGAGTTTTTAGTTAAGATACTTTAAAGTTTCAGTCTCTGTAGCTTTTCTGCACGTGAGGAAGTATTAAGTTTACTGTAAATTGAGTTAGTGTCATGTATGCATTTGTTCCACGTGTTTTTTGATTGGAAAGTTTTTATTGACTGAGCCTCCTCCATGCATGCTGCACTCATTAGCTCTGGGAGGTAGCCAGTGCTGGAACAGCTACTTCTCTCCTGGGGCTGGAATTCCAGAGGGAATCTTCTAGTCCCCAGGGATCCAAGTCTGTCTGGACAGGGTAGTCACAAGGCGCTCACACACGCTCAATCTCCTCTCCACCCCCCAACCGCAAATGTGCCTCATTTGCATATAGATAGGGATTAGTGACAGGAAGGAGCCCCAATGGATTATTTCCTCAGATGTCTGGGGTCCTCACCTACCACTGTATAATGCTTTTGAGTCTCTGGTTGTGTCCCTGCCAATTGATCTGGTAAACTTTATTCATTCATTCATCCATTCATTCATTCATTCATTTTTTGTGGTATGCGGGCCTCCCTCTGTTGTGGCCTCTCCCATTGCGGAGCACAGGCTCCAGACGCGCAGGCCCAGCGGCCATGGCTCACGGGCCCAGCCGCTCCGCGGCACGTGGGATCCTCCCAGACCGGGGCGCGAACCCGGTTCCCCTGCATCGGCAGGCGGACGCGCAACCACTGCGCCACCAGGGAAGCCCTTTATTTATTTTTTATAAATTTATTTATTTTATTTGTTTATTTTTGGCTGCGTTGGGTCTTCGTTCAAGTGGGGGCTACTCTTTGTTGCAGTGCGTGGGCTTCTCATTGTGGTGGCTTCTCTTGTTGCGGAGCACGGACTCCAGGCGCTCGGGCTTCAGTAGTTGTGGCTCACGGGCTCTGGAATGCAGGCTCAGTAGTTGTGGCGCATGGGCTTAGGCGCTCTGCGGCATGTGGTATCTTCCCGGACCAGGGCTCAAACCCAAGTCCCTTGCGTTGGCAGGCGGCTTCTCAACCACTGCACCACCAGGGAAGCCCTGATCTGGTAAACTTTAAATACACCTGCCTCCAGGGCACATTTTATGTATTTTGTTTTACAAAGAGCACCACCTTTTAGGCACTGCTGAAAACTTGGCTTTTTATATCTGCCCATCACTGGAGAGTCCCCAGTGTCACAGCTGGAGAAAGGAAGTATGCCCGTTTTTCACATTGTATGCCATGGCTTGTTGATCAGGTGTTCAGAACTCCAGGGGCTTCACCAAGGCTTTGGGAAGGCCCCTCTTCACAGAGTTGGATTTTGCTGGGGTCTGGAGCAGTGCCGAGCTCAGACTTAGTGGCGGACATTGCACTGGGGACTGGCACAGAGGAATGAGTTACCCATTCCCACTGCCCATTTCTCAGCAGGAGCGCTTCAGCAGTGTCAATCAGCCAAACAGTGGTGAGTTCAGCTGAAACATATTCTTGGGCTACCCTTAGCACTTGCTGGTATTCCAGAGGGTATAATGTGAGTGTGCATGTGCAGTGTTGAAATGAATGGCTGTGTCAGGAAGATTGGGTGACTCTGACATAGTCTTTTCTCTGGTTCCTCAGCACCTTCTCCTCCCACGATCTTCTGGCCACAGGCTCTGTGTGACCATGGTTGAGTGTTACCTCTCTGTAAGCCTTGGTTCTGAAAACTGAGGAGGAGGATCTCTGTAGTGCCTCCAAGTGTGTGAGTATGAGACTATGTGCAAAGCCTTCCAGAGGGATGTCCTAATAGTGATGTTTGGATGCAGCCTGACAAGTTCCTAGCACAGGGAGATGTGACCATTGTTTATGGAAAGCCAGTATCAGAAAGACACAAGGCTGCTTTTTGCAAGTTTGCAAAAAGATCTTTTCTTCCCAGAACATGGAAAACCAACACATAGCAGCAGTTGGAGTTGTGCCCTGGACAATGCCTGCTTGCTAAATGCAGAGCACTTAGTCATGCCCATGAAACAGATACCCCGTGTCGTCATATGTCCACAGATAGCATACTGAGCTTATGTTCCTGGTAGGACAGGGTGTGTCTCATACTGTTGCTGTTTTCAAATAAGCTGAGAATTTTTAAATGGAGAATCAGGTTAGAAAAGCAAAGATCAACTGGATCTAATAAGTAGAAAAGTAAGTACACAAAAGAGTAAAGGCATCAGAAGAAGATTAAAAAAAAAAAAGTTCTGTATCCTCTCCATTCATTTATTACGTGTGTGCTTGGCATACATCAGTGGTTGCAGCAGGTGCATTCTTGCCCTTCCCTTCTACAACTTACAGTCTTGTGGAGTGTTGGTTGAGCTGAGCCATTTACTAAATAATAGTTAATATGTATAAGAAAGGAAAAGTTCTAGAAAGCACTATGCAACAGTAAAGGAAACACTAAAGTTACAATTTAAGATAGTATAAAACAAAAGACCTAGAATATTTAAAAAGTGATAAACTATAAAAGGGGTACAAAAGCACAGACAATTAAAAAGTAGGGAGATATTTAAAAAAACAGAACAAAACAGAAAAGAGCTTGAAGAAAAGCCTTAAATTTGGGGGCAGTTTATAAGGTTCTGAGGAGAAGACCTCCACCCAGGATATGGAGAACACCAGGTGTTGAAGAGCTGGGTGTTTCCTTCCTTGCCTTTCCTGGTAGAGGACCTCACAAAGGTCACTGGGAGTTAAGTGGTTCTTGGAACTGATGCCTGCAGGACCCCAGCTTCTAAGTCCATGCTCATTTGGTGTCCCGGTTGAGAAGTGTGG
The DNA here is from genome assembly GCF_002837175.3 of Physeter macrocephalus. NCBI lineage: Eukaryota > Metazoa > Chordata > Mammalia > Artiodactyla > Physeteridae > Physeter > Physeter macrocephalus. The sequence goes on from NW_021145458.1 coordinate 62,358, forward strand.
CACTTAACACTGCTGGCAAGTCTGGTGGGCAAAAGTGTTTTTCATGTTGCTTTAATGTTCTTTCCTTGATTACTAGTGAGGTTGAACATCTTTTTGTATGTTTAGTGCTTTCAGGTTTTCTTTTCTGTGAATTACGTGTTTGTTATCTCTTCAACCCATTTTTATTGTTTTAGGGCACTTGATATATTTTGATAGGGATCCTTTAGCTATCATATGCACTGAAAAAGCTCTCTCCGAGGCTGTGGTTGGTCCTTTTTATTTTCATTATGGTATCCTTTATTGTACAGAAATTTAAAATTCTAATTCAAATTTATCTTTTTTTTTAAGGTTAAAACACTTTTTTGGAAATGATTGTGGATTCACATGCAGTTGTTAAAAATAATACTGAGAGGGCTTCCCTGGTGGCGCAGCGGTTGAGGGTCTGCCTGCTGATGCAGGGGACGCGGGTTCGTGCCCCGGTCCGGGAGGATCCCACATGCCGCGGAGCGGCTGGGCCCGTGAGCAATGGCCGCTGAGCCTGCACGTCCAGAGCCTGTGCTCCGCAGCGGGAGAGGCCCCAGCAGTGAGAGGCCCGCATACCGCAAAAAAAACAAAAACAAAAACAAAAAACTGAGAGATCCTGTATGCCCTTCACCCAGTTTCCCCCCATAACATCTTAAATAATAGTACAATATCACAACCAGGATATTGACATTGATACAGAACATTTTCATCACCACAAGGATCTGTCACGTTGTCCTTTCATAGCCACATCTTATCCTCATGTCCTAACTCCCTCTTTAATTCCTGGCAACCACTAATCTGTTCTCTGTTTCTATAATTTTGTCACTTCAAGAGTGTTATATAAATGGGAACTTCCCTGGTGTTCCAGTGGTTAAGGATCTGAGCTTCCACTGCAGGGGACACGAGTTCAATCCCTGGTCAGGGAAGTAAGATCCTGCATGCTGGGCAGTGTGGCCAAAAAAATTTTTTTTTTTTAAATAAATAAATTTATTTATTTATTTTTGGCTGCATTGGGTCTTTGTTGCTGTGTGTGGGCTTTCTCTAGTTGAGGCGAGCGGGGGCTACTCTTCGTTGCGGTGCGCGGGCTTCTCATTGCGGTGGCTTCTCTTGTTGCGGAGCGCGCGCGGGCTCTAGGCGCGTGGGCTTCAGTAGTTGTGGCGCATGGGCTCAGCAGTTTTGGCTTGCAGGCTCTAGAGCACAGGCTCAGTAATTGCGGCACACAGGCTTAGTTGCTCTGCGGCATATGGGATCTTCCCAGACCAGGGCTCGAACCCGAGACCCCTGCATTGGCAGGCGGATTCTTAACCACTGTGCCAGCAGCGAAACCCTGCGGCCAAAATTTAAAAAAAATTAATTAATTAATTTAAAAATTAATGCTATATAAATGAAATCATATATTGTGTAACCATTTGGGATTAACATTTTTCACACCACATAATTCTCTTGAGATTCGTCCAAATTGTTGAGTGTGTCAATTCAAAAGTTCATTACTTTTTATTGCTCACTAATATTCCATGGTATGGATGTACCACAGTTTAACCATTCATCTGTTGAGGGGACCTCTGGGTTGTACCATTTGTTGAAAATGGTTGTACCATTTGTTGTCCCATTTGTTTCTCCCCCATTTAATTGCTTTGTACCTTTGTCAAAAATCAGTCGAGCATTCTTGTTGAGGTCTATTTCTGGATTCTGGATTCTGTGCCATTGATTTATGTGTTTGTCCCTCCACCAATACAGTCTCTTTTTAAAAAATATTTATTTATTTTCCTTATTTTTTTTTTGGCTGCGTCGGGTCTTAGTTGCAGCACTCAGGATCTTTGTTGAGGCATGCAGGATCTTTTTCTTACAGCATGTGGTCTGCTCAGGTTTCTCTAGTTGTGGCACTTGGGCTTCTCTCTAGTTGTGGCATGGGGGCTCCAGGGCGCATGGGCTCCAGGGCGCGTGGGCTCTGTAGTTTGTGGCATGTGGCCTCTTCCGTTGAGACGCGAGAGCTTAATAGTTGTGGCACGTGGGCTTAATTGCCCCAAGGCATGTGGGATCTTAGTTCCCAAACCAGGGATTGAACTAATACCCCCCACATTGGAAGGTGGATTCTTTAGCACTGGAGCACCAGGGAAGTGCTCACCAATACAGTCTTGATTACTTAGCTCTCTAAGTTGATATTAGGTAGAATAATTCGTCTTTATTCTTCTATTTTTTAAAAATTTATTTATTTGGTTGTGCCAGGTCTTCGTTGTGGCAGGCGGGCTCCTTAGTTGTGGCTCGTGGGCTCCTTAGTTGTGGCTCATGGGCTCCTTAGTTGTGGCTTGCCAGCTCCTTGGTTGTGGCATGCAAACTCTTAGTTGCGGCTTGCATGTGGGATCTAGTTCCCTGACCAGGGCTCAAACCCAGGCCCCCTGCACTGGGAGCATGGAGTCTTAACCACCATGCCACCAGGGAAGTCCCTAATTCCTCTTTATTCTTCTTGTTCAAATTTGTTAATGTGTTGAGTAGCTGGAGCTGGTGTATTAAATTTAAGAATATGCAGATTATGACCTGCTGAATGAGGGGACACAAGCCATCCACATGAGGTCCGCAGGTAGCTCCCTCAGCATCTGAGCTCCCATTTTGGGGAAGTGAAAACCATATAGGGTCATTTTTTTTTGTTGTTTTTTTGTTTTTGTGGTACGCGGGCCTCTCACTGCTGTGGACTCTCCCGTTGCGGAGCACAGGCTCTGGACGCACAGGCCCAGCGACCATGGCTCACGGGCCCAGCTGCTCCGCAGCATGTGGGATCCTCCTGGACCCGGGGCACGAACCCGTGTCCCTTGCATCGGCAGGCGGACTCTCAACCACTGCGCCACCAGGGAAGCCCATAGGGTCGTTTTGATTGAAGGTGCAGTTCCAATCCACCCACACAAAGGAGGTAAAGTCACAAGGTCTGTTACTTACAGATCCCAGAAATAGGGGGGTGGGCAATGAGCCAGGGGAAGGGCAGTCATCTGTCTCAGGTCACAAGCGAGCAGGAGATAAAGAGCACCTATTACTTACATGGTGGTCAGGGCAGAGGTCCCTTATTTTTCAGGGGCTCAACTCTAAGTGGTTATTTTAAAAGATGCCCCAGGAAAAGCAAAGTGGGAATTTATGGTGGGAATCTTAAGCTCAGATCCTTATTGGAATGTCCAGACTCTGGGAAATGCCTAGGCAGCAAATCAAAATAGTTGTTTTTTTCATCACGGCTATTTTATTTTATTTATTTTTAACATCTTTATTGGAGCATAATTGCTTCACAATGCTGCGTTAGCCTCTGCAGCACAACAAAATGAATCAGCTACATGCATACACACATACCAATATCCCCTCCCTCTTGCGCTTCCCTCCCACCCTCCCTATCCCACCCGTCTAGGTGGTCACAAAGTACTGAGCTGATCTCCCTGTGCTATGCAGCTTCTTCCCACTAGCTATCTATTTTACATTTGGTAGTCATCACAGCTATTTTAGTTCCTTTGCCTTTCCATATAAATTTTTCTAAATTAATTAATTATTTTGGTTACATTGGGTCTTCATTGCTGCACGCGGGCTTTCTTTAGTTGCGGCGAGTGGGGGCTACTCTTCGTTGTGGTGTGCGGGCTTCTCATTGTGATGGCTTCTCGTTGCAGAGCACGGGCTCTAGGTGTGCGGGCTTCAGTAGTTGTGGCATGCAGGCTCAGTTGTTGTGGCTCATGGGCTTAGCTCCTCCGCGGCATGTGGGGTCTTCCTGGACAGGGATCAAACCTGTGTCCCCTGCATTGGCAGGTGGATTCTTAACCACTGTGCCACCAGGGAAGTCCTGATATAAATTTTAGAATAATCTTGTCTATATATACAAAAGTTCTTACTGGGATTTTGATAGGAATTACGTTAAACCTTGAATTAGTTTTCTAGGGCTGCTGTAAAAAATTACTACAACTTTAGTGGCTTAGAATAACACACACAATTATTCTCTCATAGTTCTGGAGACCAGAAGTCTAAAATTAAGGTGTTGGCAAGGGCTGTGCTCCTTTTGTGGACTCTGGAGAAGAATCTATTCCTTGTCTCCTCTAGCTTCTGGTGGCTGCCACTATTCTTTGGCATTCTTTGGCTTATGGCCGCATCACTCCAATCTGTGCCTCAGGCTTCACATCCCCTTCTCCATCTGTGTGTGTGTATAATCTCTCTGCGTCTCTCTTATAATGAGAATTGTGATTGGCTTTATAATCATCTCCCCAGGTCAAGATTCTTAATTTAATCACACCTGCAAAGACTTTCCTTGTAAGGTACATTTGCACGTTTTAGGGATTAGGACCTGATATCTTTGGGCGGCCATTATTTAGCCTATTACAAACCTGTTATCAATTTGGGGAGAATTGACATCTTTACTCTGTTGAGCTTTCCAATCCATTAACACAGCATGTCTCTCCATTTGTTTAGATCTTTGATTTCTTTCACCAGTGTTGTATGGTTTTCAGCATACAAATTCTGTACATGTTTTGTTAGATTTACACCTAGATATTTCATTTTTAAAGCAGTTTAAATGGTATTATCTTTTAAATTTGGTGTCTGCATGTTCATTTCTAGCATACAGAAATACAATTGATTTTTTTAAAAAATAAATTTATTTATTTATTGGCTGAGTTTGGTCCTTGCTGCACGTGGGCTTTCTCTAGTTGTGGTGAGTGGGGGCTACTCTTCGTTGCGGTGCGTGGGCTTCTCATTGTGGTGGCTTCTCTTGTTGCCGAGCACGGGCTCTAGGCGTGTGGGCTTCAGCAGTTGTGGCTTGCGGGCTCTAGAGAACAGGCTCAGTAGTTGTGGTGCACGGGCTTAGTTGTTCCGTGGCATGTGGGATCTTCCTGGACCAGGGCTTGAACCCATGTCCCCTGCATTGGCAGGCGGATTCTTAACCACTGCGCCACTGGGGAAGCCCTACAACTGATTTTTGTATGTTTGTTTTATATCCTGTGGCCTTGCCAAACTTACTTATTAGTTCTAGGAGTTTGTTTTGTGGATTCCTTGGGATTTTCTACATAGACGATTATGTTATCTGCAAGTAGGGAGAGTTTTATTTTTTTAACTTTATTTATTTTTGGCTGTGTTGGGTCTTCGTTGCTGTGTGCGGGCTTTTTCTAGTTGTGGAGAGCAGGGGCTACTCTTTGTTGCGGTACACGGGCTTCTCTTTGTGGTGGCTTCTCTTGTCACGGAGCATGGGCTCTAGGCGCATGGGCTTTAGTAGTTGCAGCACACAGGCTCAGTAGTTGTATCATGAGGTCCCCAGAGCACGTGGGCTTCAGTAGTTGCAGCATGTGGGCCCAGTAGTTGCGGCTCGCGGGCTCTGGAGCGTGGACTCAGTAGTTGTGGCACATGGTTTTATTTTTAAGTCCCTACGGTTTTATTTTTTCCTTTACCATCTACATGCCTTTTGTTTCCTTTTCTTGTTTTATTACACTGGCTAGAACTTCCAGCACTATGTCAAATAAGAGTGGTAGGGGACTTCCCTGGTGGTGCACTGGTTGAGAATCCACCTGCCAATGCAGGGGACACGGGTTAGATCCCTGGTCCAGGAAGATCCCACATGCTGCGGAGCAGCTAAGCCCGTGTGTCACAACTCCTGAGCCCACTCTCTAGAGCCCGCGAGCCACAACTGTGCTGCAGTTACTGAGCTTGCATGCTGCAATTACTGAAGCCTATAACCAGCACTCCACAGTAAGAGAAGCCACCGCAATGAGAAACCTGTGCACCGCAACAAAGAGTAGCCCCCCCTCACCATAACTAGAGAAAGCCCATGGACAGCAATGAAGACCCAACGCAGCCAAAAAAAAAAAAACCAAAAAAAAACAGTGGTGAGAACAGACATCCTTGCCTTGTTTCTGATCTTAAGGAGAAAGCATTCAGTCTGTCACCATTAGATGCTCTTTATTGAATTGAGAAAGTTGTCCTCTGTTCCTGTCTTTCTGAGAGTGTTTATCATGACTGGGTGTTGAATTTTGTTAGGTACTTTTTCTGCATTAATTAATATGTTCATGTGATTTTTGTTCTTTAGTCTGTTAATATGGTGGATTACGTTGATTGATTTTCAAGTATTGAACTGGCCTTGCACCCTGAAATAAGTGCTACATGGTTATGGTATATAATTCTTTTTATATATTGCTAAATTCTGTTTCTTAATGTTTTGTTAAAAATTTTGTGTCTGTTCATCTGCATTTTCTTTTCTGTTCTTTTTTTTGGTGTTGTCTTTGATGTTGGTGTCAGGTAATGTTAGCTTCATAAAATGAATAGGCAAGTGTTTCTTCCTTCTGCTTTCTGGAAAAGACTATGTAGAATTGGTGTTACTTTTTAAAATATTTGGTAGAATTTATTAGTGAAGCTGTCTGGGCCTAGAGATTTCTTTCTGTGGGAGTTGTTTTTTCTTTTTTTCTTTTTTTTTTTTTTTTTTTTGCGGTACACTGGCCTCTCACTGTTGTGGCTTCTCCCACTGCGGAGCACAGGCTCCGGATGCGCAGGCTCAGCGGCCATGGCTCATGGGCCCAGCCGCTCCGCGGCATGTGGGATCTTCCCAGACCAGGGGCACGAACCTGCATCCCCTGCATCGGCAATTGGACTCTCAACCATTGCGCCACCAGGGAAGCCCTGTGGGAGTTTTTAAATTATAAATTTTTTAAATTACAAATTTTGAGGAATTGGTCTGTTTCATTTGAATTATCAACATCTGTGAGTTATTTGGTAGTATTTCCTTATTATCCTTTTTTTTTTTTTTTTTTTCGCGCCACCAGGGAAGCCCCCCTTATTATCCTTTTTGACATCTGCAGGATCTGTAGTGATATCCCCTGTGTCAATCCTGATATTGGTAATTTGTTTATAGAGATTTGTCAATTTTATTAATCTTTTCAAAGAACCAGTTTTTTGTTTTATTGATTTTTTTTCTGTTGTTTTCAATTTTATTGATTTCTGTGCTTTACTATTTCCTTCCTTCTGTTTGCTTTTGGTTTCTTTTTCTTTTCTTTTCTTTTTTTTTTTTTTTTTTGAGATTCTTGATGTGGGAGCATAGATTATTGGTTTGAGACTTTTCTTTCTTTTTCTAGTGGTTTCAGTGCTATAAATTCACCCCTAAGAGCTGCTTTAGCTGTGTTCCACAAATTTTACTATAACCCCACAAATGTATATTTAGTTCAGTGTAACATTTTATTTCCCTTGAGACTTCCTCTCTGACACAGGAGTTATTTAGAACTACATTGCATAGTTTTCAAGCATTTGGAGATTTTCTTACTATCCTTGTGTTATTGATTTCTAATTTGATTCCATTGGGGTTGGAGAACATTTCAGTATTATTTCAGTTCCTTTAAATTTGTTGAGATATTTTTCATGGCCCTAGATGTGATCTCTCAGGGTATATGTTCTGTGGACATTTGAAAAGAATATATGTTCTGTTGTCAGGTGGAGTGCTCCATAAATGTTGATTAAATCATATTGATTGACAGCATCTTTTAGTTCTTTTGTACCCTTGGTGGTTTTCTTTCTAGTTCTATCATTTGTTGAGAGAATGATGTTGACATTTCCAACTAGAATTGTTGATTTGTTTATTTTTCCTTTTAGTTCTATCAGTTTTTGCTTCTCATGGTTCTGCAGCTCTGTTGTTTGGTGCATATACATTTAGGATTAGTATTCTTCTTGATGGATTGACCCTTTTATCATTATATAATGTACCTCTCTGTCTTTAATAATTTTCTTTGTTCTGAAGTCTACTTTATCTGATATAAATACAGCTCCTCTTGCTTTCTTTTAATTATTGTTTGCATGATATATCTTTTCCCATCCTTTTACTTTCTACCTATCTTTTTCACCTTGGTGTTATCATCTGTTGATTGTCTTTTTTTCATTCAATTTGGGATCTTCTTGGTTCTTGGCATGATGAGTGATTTTTCAGCATTTTTTTGGGGGGCGGGGGGCTGTACCGCATGGCTTGCAGGATCTTAATTCCCTGACCCAGGGATTGAACCCGGGTCTACGGCAGTGAAAGCACCAAGTCCTAACCACTGGACTGCCAGGGGAATTCCCATGATGAGTGATTTTTGATTGAAACTTGAACGATTTTGTATTTTGTTCTGAAACTCTAGATGCTGTTTTAGCTGGCTTTTGTTTGACACTTGTCTGGCAGAGGAAGGGTAGAGGAGGCACTGCCTGATTACTGGGAAGTTTAGGTAGAAGCCCAGGTTCCCCACTCAGCCTTTGTTGACACCTGAAGGCAGGTGAAGTCCTTGTTACTGCTGGTTGAGGGTGGGAGTTCTAGTTCCCTAGGCCTCGCGACTGCTGAGCAATGGTTAAAGTTCTGACTCTCCACCAGTCTTCCTCTGACACCATCCCAGCAGGGATGGGGAGAGGCTCCTTCTTATTGCTTGGGTGGGAATATAGAAATTCAGGTTCCCCATGTGGTTTCCACTGACACCAAGAGGCTGGAGGTAGAGGGTGGTGCATTGTTACTAGCCAGTGAGGATGAAAGTCCGAGCTCCCTCCCCAGTGGAGATATTGGGGTGCCTTGTTACAGCCTCATGAGGGTGGAAGTCTTGGCTCCCCACTTGGCCTTTGTTGGCATGGGTGGGAGTAGGGCCACAGTTTTTTCTGTGGTGTTTTGCTAGAATAGAGCTGTTGCTGTCTAAATGTTTTATGTCTTGCTAGGTTACCCCCTTCTTGTTCCTTTGGATAAAGAGAGAAGACTTTTGTTAGGACGTTTTTTGTTTCATCTGTTGGCATTTCTGGGTTGCCAGCTTCTTCAGCTCCCAATTCTTGTATACATGAGGCAAAAGAAAACCCAAGGAACTCACTGCTGTGTCATTCCTTGAATCCTGGGGTCCCTAGCTGCTCTGCCTTCTTATCTTGACTGTTTAAGAGTCTCATGTTTATTTTATATATATAATATCTAGGCTTTTCCCTTGTATTCAGTGGGAAACTAAGGAGAAGTACATCTATTTCATCTTCCTAGAAGTGAAAGTCCAATGGTCTTTTTTTTTTATGTTTTGTGTTTTTGATATCTTTTAAAAATGAAATCCTTCCTTATTCTGACATTCTGCTATATTCTAAACATTTTAAAGTTCTGCTTTTTACATTTATGTATCTAATCCACCTGGGATTTATCTTGTTTTTGATGGAGAAGTGACAGAAGAACCTAATTGTGTTTTTTTTCTACATAGATAGCCACTTGTCCTGGCGCCTTTGAACAGCTTCTTTGCAAGCAGGTTTTGGGCTCTCCCTCTGGTTCCACAGTCCAGTGTCTACTCTGCCCCATGTAACACTGCCTTAAATACAGTAGCTTTGTGATAAGTCTTGGTTTGGTAGGATAGGACTCCCAGCCCTCAAAATTGTTTTACTTTCTTGGGTTTTGTCTCTGTCTCATGACTTTTAGTTCAAAAACAAAATAAGAACAGGAATAGCGAAGTCAATAGCAAAAAAAAACCTTTTGGCATTGGCTTGTATTTGCATTGACTTTAGAGTACGCTGCCTGTTTCAGTGGCCTTGTTTACTTCAGCAATTTTATTTACTTTGCATTACCCAGGTCAAAAAATATCACGTGACTCCTCAGCAGCTTGGCTCAGGGCAGGGCTTCATCGTTTTCCAGAATGGGAAATTGCTTGTGATGGCTGTGGCCACCTGTGGGCACCCAGAAAGTCCCACAGTGCATCTGTGTGGCTGGCAGCCTTAGAGCAGGGTCATGAGCTGCTTGAAGCTGGTGTGGGGGAGAGGGGACAATGTGCAGGGTTTTAGTCACTGTTGGGGGTGGGGGGCAAGAGAGTTCAAATAAGTTTCGTTCGCTAGCACTGAGTTTGCAAATATATGCAATATGTGGGGTGTAAGAAGTGGGTGGTTGCCACACTTCTCTGTGCAAATACTTGGCTTTTCAATTTTTTTCAAAAGTATTTTTTTAAGACTTAATAATTGTAACATTTGGCACATTGTTTTATCTCTATATATGCATGCACACGGTTTTTTTTTTCCCCTTGGACCATTTCAAAGTGAGTTGCAGAGATTTTTGATACTTCATCCCTAAATACTTCAGAATTGCGGACAATCTGTTATCGAGCCACACCACCATCATCTCACCTAAGAAAATTAACAGTAAATCTCATCTCCAGCCCACATGCACAATTCCTCAGTTATCCCTTTGGGAGCTGGTCTTGTGTGTTTTTTGTTTTTTTTAAAGTAAATCCAACACAAATGAACCTATATATGAAACAGAAATAGAATCAGGGACATAGAGAATAGACTGGTGGTTACCAAGGGGGTGGGGGGTAAGAGAGGGTTGGATTAGGAGTTTGGAATTAGCAGATGCAAACTGGTATATATAGAATGGATAAACAAGGCCCTACTGTATAGCACAGGTAACTATATTCAATATCCTGTGATAAACCATAATGGAAAAGAATATGAAAAAGAATGTACATATACGTATAACTGAGTCACTTTGCTGTACAACAGTAATTAGCACAACATTGTAATTCAACTATACTTCAATAAAAAATAAATTTAAAAAAAAGTAAATCCAGGGTCCAGTCAAGATGTACACACTGCATCTGGTTGCAGTCTTTAAATCTAGAATAGTCCCCTTGTATTTAGAGGCATCAGATTTGGAAAGACCAGACCAGTTATCTTGTAGAAGGTCCCACATTCTAGATTTGTCTGATTGTGTCTTCATGGCCCTGTGTTTCCTATGAACTGGAAGTTAGTTCTAGAGCAGCACTACCCAACAGAAATATAATGTGATCCACATATGTCATTTAATATTTGCTGGTAGTCCTATGGAAAAAAAAATAAAAATAAGCAGGTGGAATTTATTTTAATAATATATTTAATATTTTTATTATGTACTATTTATTAATATTTACTTAACTATACTTAATATTTTTATATCCAAAATATTTCAATATGTAATCAATATTTTTAAAGTATTAATGAGAAATTTTACATTTTTTTTTTTTAATTAATTAATTTATTTAGGCTGTGCCAGGTCTTAGTTGCAGCATACAGACTTCTTAGTTGCGGCATGCGGACTCTTAGTTGTGGCATGCATGCAGGATCTAGTTCCCCGACCAGGGATCGAACCCTGGCCCCCTGCATTGGGAGCGCAGGGTCTTACCCACTGGACCACTAGGGAAGTCCCCAACATTCCTTTTTTATACTTAGTTTTCAGAATCCACGGTGTGCTTTATACTTAATAGACCAGCCACATTTCCAGTGTTTAGTAGCCACATGTAGCTGGTGGCTCTGTACTGGACAGTGCAGGGTGAGACTTGATCCAACTCAGAGTAGATATTTTTGGCAGGAACACTTAGGGGATAGTAACTGCCTGTGCTCAACTTTGAAACCATAGAAGTTGCTGAAGTCTGAGTCTACTCTTCTTCTTTTTCAGGCTTTGGGTGCTCTGGGATGGAGCAGGTGTGCAGAGGCTGAGGACCCAGTTCTGGGACCACGTCACTTGCTTCCTTTCTTAGACTATCTGCTTGAGCAGACTTGAACCCGGGATGAGGATGTCTGTGGCCCTCTCGCTGCTGCTCCCCCTCTGGGGGAGGACATTTCTCCTTCTGCTATCTGTGGCTGTGACTCAGTCCCGCTGGCCCAGTGAGCCTTCGGAGGCCGTCAGGGACTGGGAGAACCAGCTCGAGGCGTCCATGCACTCAGTACTCTCAGACCTCCATGAGGCTGTTCCCACGGTGGTTGGCATTCCTGATGGCACCGCTGTCGTCGGACGCTCATTTCGAGTGACCATTCCAACAGATTTAATTGCCTCCAATGGAGAAGTCATCAAGGTGAGACTGGATATAAACTGTAAATGAGGAATAATTCTCATCTTCCATTTTAGTTTTGATTTCAGTGTTAATTTTAGGTTTTTTTAGTTTTTTAGTTTAGGTTTAGTTTTTCAATTTTCCAGGAATTCTGAGCTCAGTTCTTCCAGGACCTGCTAAGTGTTCCTTAAGAGGGGACAGCCACTGATGTTCACTAGAGGGTCCCCATATATCTCAGAATAGCATCCTAAACCTTTATTCTTGCTCCCATTTTGAGGGTGTCACCATTAAAAAGCTTTTACATATGTACTCTGGAAGATCTTTTGGTCATCAAGTTAGGGATTTGATGGAAGGGCCTGTGTGTAGGAAATGGTCTGCTTTCATTAACCATGGGATTAAACCCAAGAAATATGGAACTTTTAAATGCTTTGAACCTATTTTTTAAAAATAAGGTATAAGTAAATATTGGAGTTTTGCTTTGGTGTTCTATGTTTACTAATGTATTTGGTCACTTAAGAACAAAAATTAGTACTTAAATTTCAGCCTTGCCTCATCTCCTTTTCGGGAGGCAACTCAGAAAACAAGGGGATCTGAGATCTTTGTAACTGAAGAGTGTCTTGTCCAACCCAGGGTGGAAATGAGTTGAAACAGGAAGCTTTTGTGTGAAGAAGTACCATCCCTTTGTCTGGGGCTGTGGGACCTTGGAATTTCCCCTACTTCCTGATTGAGTTTGCATGGGAGCCGTGTGGGTGGGTGGGATGTACTCCTCAAGCTATGAACATCTCCTAGAGCAGATGTCAGCACACTTTTTCTTAAAAAAAAGCCAGATAGTAAGTATTTTTTTGGCTTTGCTAGCCATATGGTTTCTGTTGCAACTCCTCAACTTTGCCAGTGTAGTATGAAAGTAGCCATAGACAATATGCAAGCAAATGGACATGGCTCTGTTCCAATAAAACTTTTTTTAAAAATTAAATTTATTTATTTATTTAATTTATTTTTGGCTGCATTGGGTCTTTGTTGCTGCACACGGGCTTTTCTCTAGTTGTGGCGAGCGGGGCTACTCTTCGTTGTGGTGCGTGGGCTTACTGCTGTGGCTTCTCTTGTGGAGCATGAGCTCTAGGCGCATGGGCTTCAGTAGTTGTGGCACGTGGGCTCAGTAGTTGTGGCTTATGGGCTGTAGAGCGCAGTAGCACGGGCTTAGTTGTTTCATAGCATGTGGGATCTTCCCGGGCCAGGGCTGGAACCTTGTGTCTCCTGCATTGGCAGGCGGATTCTTAACCACTGTGCCATCAGGGAAGTCCTCATGGCCATAGTTTTCTAACCCTTGGCCTACAGCATTCTTTCCCCAGAGGTGTGGCTTGAATATGAATTAAAAATATTCCAAGGTCTATACTTCGTTATGGTAGTTTTTAATATCTGTTTTGCACTTAGATTTCTACATACACATAGTGTTCTGGCTATTTATTGGTATGTTTAAAGCATAAGAACATAGTGGTTTGAAACAGCCAATTTGTTTTGCTCACAATTTTGTGGCCAAGAATTCAGGGATTTAGAGCTCATCTGGAAATCTCATCTCTGCTGCACATGGCACTAGCTAGAGTGGCTCACCTGGTCCTGGAGGATCTACTTCCAAGATGGCTCATTCATGGCTGGCAAGTTGGTTCTGCCTGTTGACAGGGAGCTTACCTGGGGCTGCTGATCAAGGTCCTTGGTTTCTCTCCATGTAGACCTTTCCACAGATACCTGGATTTCCTCACAGTACAATAGCTGGGTTCCAAGATTGAGTATTCCAAGATACAGGAAGTGGAAGCTGCCAGTCTCTTAAGGCCTGGTCTTGGAAACTTGCACAGTGACACTTCCTTTGTACTCCATTGGTCAAAGCACACCCAGGCTCTAATGAGTCTTTACCAACTTGCCTCTCTCTGACCCACAAGCCCCAGGCATCTAGATTAGAAATGGTCACAAATTCCATGCCACTCTTCTCATTGAGAGGTGTGTCTATGCCCCTTTCCCTTGAATCTGGGCAGACCCACTCCTCACCTGACCCTCCTTGTGTTCTCTTCCTTTTCCTTTTTGACCCCCTCTCTTTAGTTCATGGCTTGTTCTTAGGGTGGCCTTGTGTTCTCAGAGGTGGTCATACTTCCGAAGATCCTGGGTCAGTTCCATGGAGCTCTTTCTAGTTTGTAGAGTCTTTGAGAAAGATTTCCATGTAATCTTCATAACACCCTAGTAAGCCAGTTTCTAGTTTATTAGATGAAAAATGGCGTTTGGGAAGGTACATTTCTTACCCAGCATCAAATTTCATCTTCTGAATATCCAAACCCTGTAGTGATTACCCTTGTTCCAGAGGCCACTGGGATGTTGTACATGGATTAGTCTTGACCAAAGGTGCCTTGAGTCGATACAGTGAGCTGAGTATTTGCTGTGTCTGGCAGAGGGACATTTAACAGGCTTATTCACTGGGGGAGCAAAGAGATTTTACTAGGAAAACAGGATTTTATCTGAGCATATCTATCTGTGGAAAGCAGACCATTTAGTAGATGATTAACCTGTAGAAAAACAGGTGAAAATGTGTGACTCTTCATCCCGAACAGTCTTGACATCAGGGTTGTGTGGGGTGGGAATGAGATCAGAAAGCCTGACTTCCTTCCTGGAGCTTTGGTTTCCCTATGTGTAAAACAGGATTGAAAAGTCTTTACATTAAAGGAGTTGTTTTTTTCCCCCCCATTATAATAATGATGTATAAATGTACATTGTAGAAAAAGGGAGAAAGAAAATCTCCTGTGGTTTCTACCACTAGCATACTCCTCCATCATTTTCTGCGTTCATCAAGAGGTGTCAGTGTCACATACGCACACAGACATTTTAGACAGACCTGAAATCATGCTGAATCTATTTTTTAACCTTTTTTTCATTCACTGTAGTTTGAGTTTTTTCCCTTGGTTATTAAGTATTCTTTGGGAATGTAACTTTTAATGGCTTCCCAATATTCTTGTGTATGTGAGGAATATTTCAGATCTTGGTCCCAAGAAGCCTTGTTGGGATGACCTCCATATCATATCCATTACTATTACTGTCATCCAAACTACCACTTGCTCACCTCTTCCTAGGCGCCCTGCCTCTGTTCTTAACCCCTTAGTCTGTTCTCCATACTGAGGCAAGAGACATCTTTATCTTTGTAAAGCTTACATCTGCTAAAAACAGGCCTCCCCTACCCCCCTGCCCTTAGGAGTAAGCCCTATTTGATCTGCCTCTGGCCTCTTCTCTCTCCCCTTTCCCTTTGCATATGTTGTCCCAGCCACACCAGCCTCTTTCTGCCCCACAGATATGCCAAGCTCAGGGCCCACCCCAGGCTGCTGGCTCTTTTTCTTCTGTCAGCATGGGTACAGCCACCTCTTTCAGGCTTAATTTCAGCATTGGAGCCCTTTCCCTCCACCCTGATGAAGGCAGATTTCTCACAAAACCCTGTGTTATCTTCTTAGCAAATTTTTGTACTTGAAATTCTTGTTAGTCTTCATGTTTGATTCCAGTCCCATAGTAGGCCTTAAAATGTTTTTGGGCTGGCAGAGGGAAGAAGAACCCCCTCAGTACCTGCAAACCTGCTTTGGATTGTCAAAGCCTACCTGCCAGGGACTTCCCTGGTGGTGCAGTGGTTAAGAATCCACCTGCCAATGCAGGGGACACAGGTTTGATCCCTGGTCCGGGAAGATCCCACATGCCGTGGAGCAACTAAGCCCATGTGCTGCAACTACTGAGCCTGTGCTCTAGAGCCCACGAGCCACAACTACTGAGCCCTCATGCCACAACTACTGAAGCCTGTGTGCCTAGAGCCTGTGCTCTGCAACAAGGGAAGCCGCCTCAATGAGAAGCCCGCGCGCCTCAACGAAAAGTAGCCCCCACTCACCACAACTACAGAAAGCCCACGAACAGCAACGAAGACCCAACACAGCCAAAAATAAATAAATAAAATAAATTTATTAAAAAAAAAAAAAAAAAAGCCTACCTGCCTGTTTGTAGGAAGAAATGCCAGCCTTTGTCAGGCCAGTAAGAGACTAAGCTTGCCTAAGCCTCATGTGGGGTTCCTAGGTAAGGGTTGGCCTTCAGTCAGTTAGCCGAATTGCCTAATGAGGACTCACAGGCAGAGCATGGTCTGTCCTGAGACCTGATGAGATTAGATGGTGTGGTTGTCATACTTGCTGACTGGTCAGGAGATGTGCATGGGGGTTGGTGATAGAGTAATTCAGTGTTTGTAACAGACCATGTAACAGTCTATAGAAGGGGTAGAAAATTAAGTCTCATGCTAAGTGAGCTGCACTGGCTGCCTGCCAAGCCTTGTTGGACCTGTGTGGGCTGATGGTTGTGGTATTTCAGGAGATTGTGGCAACTTTGGGAATCACAGTGACAGAGGAAGTGCTGCTTGGCATCAGCCAGGTATGCCCATCGGGTAACATCAACTCCTAAAACAAGCACTTCCCTATATTTTATACACCAGGCTTCAAGGAAGCAGGTCAGGAGAAAGAAGAAGGGGACATGCCTGCCTGGAGGATTAACCCTGAGGTCCTGGATCCTTTGCTCTGCCCCACATCTGAGACTCTTGCATGTCCAAACAGCCCTTGTCCAGTCTCATCCCAGCCAGCACCTATTACTTCCCTGCTGTTCTCTAGCTCTACCTCAGGAATCATTTTGCTATTACTGACCCCATTTTAACTCCCAAATGGACTCCATTGATCTGATGATGTAAGAAGGGACTACGGGCTGCCTCCAGACCTTTGTGGCCAGCATGACCTTCCTGAAAGACCTGTGCCTTGGGTCTCTCTTCTTTTCTCCTGTGGCCTCAGGACACTCTAAAGGAGATGGTCCTGGCGTGTGCTCCCTTGGATGAGACTAGATGCCTGTATGCAAAGCTCATCCCAGGTCTCGACTGTTCTTTGCTCCCACAGCAGTCTTAGGTCTTAGAACACCCTCTCTCTTCATCAGGGTCTGTGGGTATAGGTCCCATGGAAGCCAGCTTTGCCTTTGCTCGGCAGATCCTAAGCTGTCCCAAGTTGGCCATAGTATAAGTTACCCCCCTGACTTCCCTCAGGTTTGGCGCCGGCTCCCTAAGGATGCGTCTCCTCTGACTTGAGTTGAGTGTAGACTGGCTGAGGAAGGTGATTATATGGCTGGAGATGTTCTAACTCCTCCTCTCTGGGGTGGTCAGGAGAGAAGTCTTTGCATCTCATGAAATGATTGGACTGCCCCTCTAGAACCCCCTCAGATGTCTCATTTTGGTAGTGCCCATGAGGATGGCTTTTCATCCCTGCTTCCCTTTAGCCTCCTTGTCTGGAGACAATGTGGAATTTCTCTCAGCCCAAGATGTCGGCAGACTGGGAGCAGCCCTTCCTGGGACTGTGCTCTCATCTGCTGGCATAGGCCCCCAATTGTTCCCATGAGAACAATGGGTACTCTTTTTGGCCAGGAAGGGGAGCTTATGAAAGGAGTATTTCTTTGGATGCTTGAGAGCTTTGTGGCAACCCTGCCTGCGTGAGATGAACTGCAGTTTCTTCCTGCCTCAAGTGGGTGTTCCCTGGCTCTGAATTGATCCCTTGTGAACAGAGCACACTGGGAAATGTGGGTTGGCGAAGGAAGGCATCCTTGGGGGTGGGTTGTCAGAATGGCATTTGCCCAGACATATCAGCTCAAATACTTATTATTGAATATATAGGCTTCTATGTTTTAGAAAAAAAAATTACTGACAAGGACTGAAAACATGACAAAGTAAAAATAATTGATGTCAGGGCTTGGGGTTGAGGGACTGATTCTGAGAATTTTATTAGTGGCTATAACTATGCTTAGCTGTCCCTTACTTTGGGGGGAAAATGATTAATTTTTGTTTTCAGATGAGAACAGTTAACATCAGATAAAAGGCTTCATTATTCAGACCAGAGGGGCACTGATTGGGCTGGACAAGTTGTGTTCAACGTGATCCGGTGGCCTTGGCCTTTGTGGCAACAGCCATATTCTGGTTTGAGGTTTGAATGTCAAGCAGCAGAACCAATGATTGTCTCTCATGGGTGTGGCTCTGCTCTACTCGGTAAAGCAAAGTATGTCTACCCTGGTTCCTCACCTTCTTTGGGGGCAAAGTCTTGGCCTTTGACCTCAAGCCAGAGGCTCTTCCTGTTGACATGTGCTGTCTCCCCACAGCCCAGCCATGTGACTGCCCATGTGCATCATTTGCAGAAGCTGAGCTTGGCCACAGAGCAGATTAGTCTCATTGTCATAGTCCATGGCACAGACACAGGATCACCCTGAATGTGAGTCAGCACCATGGGGGCTTCTGAAACGTGACTGGAAGCTGACTCCATCAGAGGGACTATTTCCTGCCCCCCCGAGCAAAGGAACCCACCACACAGTCGGCCTGCCCCAAGGAGGCCTTGATCACCTCATGTGTGAGTGCCTCCAGGGTGTTGCCTATGGTACCCAGCCATAGATGGCTGCGGGTTGGCTCAGCTCCACAGCTTGGGTGAGGTGTGAGGGGCTGAAGGGTCCAGGAGCCAGTGACCAGGTCTGAGGGAAGGCAGGGACTTTGCCAGGGCAGGCTGCTAAGAGGCCCAAGCAGTGGGGTGTCACAGGGCAGCAGTTTGTGCCACTGTGAAATGGACCAGTGAGAAGACGGTCTGGCACATCTATTGAGGATTCAGAGAAGGGCCCAGCCTGAACCCCTGGGGCTGTCCTGTCTTGAGGTGTTGGTTGGAAGGTGCCACCACTGAGGCTCAAAGGACCCTCCAAAAGGTTTGTAGTGTGGGGGAATTCTCACCAAATGTAGTTTCTTGATTATACTTTATTCCTAAGATCCCTCTTTGCTGGCCAGCATCAGCTCACCCAAGTGGCAAGGATATGAAAGTGCTCATCCATCTTTCTGGAACTTCTGCTTGCCATTTCTAAGTCCCATAACTCTTTCATGGGTAAGATACCACCTTGTGGGTTCTGAATGATAAAGCTTAGGTTTTCTTGGTTTTAGAAAGCAGTGGTTATATAGTTAATTAAGCCCTAGTGAGAGTCCAGCTCCTCAACTTTGATGGGCGGAAATCTGCTCTTTGATGAGGGACTAAGTAATATAAGCTCCTCTGCCGATTTGTTCTTTCTCCAGGTATGTTATGCTGATATCGGGTGAGAGACTCTACTTGCGTTGCATGGTGTTTAGCACAGGTGCTGTATCTTTATCAGACCAAGTGTTTGATAGTCTACTGTGCAAGAGAAGGCTCCAGCGAAGAAGTTGAAGAGAATGTCAGAACTGAATAGGAAGTCAGTTACTAGTCATCTGCTAGTATAGACTGAGGAGTGACCAAAACCTTCACGTTTGGCAGTTCCCCAATCATTGGTCGTGGTGATTATTTGTGGGCATCGCTGGGCAGGTAGTCTTCAGAACTCCTTATGTGTCTGCCCAGGTTTTGTGGTTTTGATTCTTAATGTTTTTGGATGTACTTTATGGATCAAGATTTCTAAAATTGGGTGTGTGGCTGTTAAAGATCTTGTTTTCCTCAGTGCTGGGCTTGTCTTCCATCTCAGAAGCATGTTCTCTCTGAGGGTTGCTGAAACTGGAAAGATTTCTGGCTCTTTGTGAGTGGCCTGTGATGTAAAGCCCATGATCTCAAATCAGGCTTCCTCCTACAGTTTCTGCCTTCTGCAGGTGTTCCCATTGCCTGAAGTCTCCTTTCCAAGATGGCTGCTTTATAAGGTCAGCAAGGGAGTGTTGGTATTTAATGATGGAGGGTGACTTGACCCTGGGGGAGTTCCATGGCCGGGGACAGCCTGTCACCCCAAATACATGTGCTGGTGTTATGAGCACTTCACAAAGAGCTCTGATTCCTGCTTCTTGCCTGCCATTCCTAGCCTGGCAGCCCTTAGAGGGTCAGTTGTGGGTGGTTACAGTACAGCTAGGACCTAAATTTCTATATGAGTAAACTGAGGATCCCAAGGATAGTCGGAATCTCATGTGCAAATATCCCAGGATCAAGCACATCTCTTTTAGACTTAGAAGATGTGAATGCTGGCTTTGGGCTGTCACCTACAGCAAGTTCTCCCTGCCCTCTATACCCCTCAGTGTTTTCATCCACTCTTAGCAAACAGGTCTTAACAGGTAAGCAAGTCCCTGAAGGTCCCAGCCTTGGCCGTGTTCCCCTATAGGGTCCTGGCTTCCTCTTCCTGTGGCCTCTCCACTTCCCTTTGATGCTTTGAGTTTCTGCTTTGGGGTATGAACAGGGAGACAAAGCCTCAGTGTGTGCTGGGTCCAAGGCCATTTGGGAAAGAGGATGGGGGAGTGGAGCCTGGACACGCCCTGGATCCATTCCTGCAGCAGCCTCACAATGTGTACTGTGTCCTCTTAGCCCATAGGGGCGGGTGAGGAACCAGCACTGACAGAGTCCAGCGTGTGCCTGGCCCTGTGATCATACAAGGCTGGCGTCTTTTCCCCCTTCCTACATATGAGAAAACTGAGGCTGAGGTTGGATGAAGCCTCGGGCTGCCTGGAGATGGGGCTTCCCTTCGGGTACGGTGTTTTTATAGATATGAGTCCTGGCTTGTCATGGGGGCTGTGTCTCTGAGAAGGAACTTTCATATCCCACTTCACCCTTAGGCCCTAAGAGGAAAAGTGGTCTAGATCCTGGAAGTTTTGCAAGCTGGGGAGGATGTCCAGAGTTCCCATGGACTGAGGGGCTCCTGCTTTGTCATGGTAGAGCAGGTGTTGCATCCCAGAGCGTTCCCTCAACTGAGTGCCCTTGAGAGGGAGGAGGGCTGCTAGTGGAATCCTTTGGGGACTGTGGACACTGCCAGACCTTCAGGCATGTTCAGACTTCCCAGTTCAGGGGCTTTCCCTAAGTGGCCTTGAAAATGCAGAGATGTCAGCTTCCCTGTGACTTGGGTAGGTTCCTTGTGGAACTCAGATTTGTTTTGCTTCCTGTGGCCTTTCTATTAAAATGAATCATTGCCAACCAAAGTGCTGCCTGGATCTGATGTTTGCAGTACCAAAATGTTCAGAGATGCATGGATTTTAGAACGTTCAGGTTAGAATCTCTCCTTGTCTGAGGAGTACCCAAGACGCTGGGGACTGTTTGCTTCCGGGTGTAAATCCAGGTTGAACACCTATCCTGTGGCCAGGGCTCCAGTACCCTGAGGAGCCAGAATTTGCAGAAGGGAGGGCAGGTGCAGGATGGAGTGGCTTGGCTCTGTTTTTCTGACATGGCTTATCCCAAATGTTGTCTCTAAAGCCGTGGGTAGACCATAGTGAAAGATTCAGTAACCAAAATGAAGCTACACAGTTCTGCTCTTCCATCACCCAGTTTGAGATTGAGCATTATAACTTGCTTTGGTGAAACCTGGGGTTTTCTTTAATGTTTGTTATTTATGTTACACGTTATTAACATGTTAGAATGTTACTTGGCATAGTTCAAATAAGTGTATATTTTCTAAGTCTGGCCTTGTGGGAGCCTTGACCAACCTGGGTTTATGCCTTAGGGCATGTCTGACAACAGAACTGTGGCTGTTGGGGGTCAGCAGAATGGGAAGCCGAGCCAGCCAGGGAAGCTTGAGGAGGCGAGGGCCCTTCTCTGTTCTCTCTGTTATAAAGTGCCCTTATGTAATTGAGACAGACTTGAAAAAGCACTGGAGCTGCTTACTTATCTGTGCTGATGGAACACACGACACTGGGCACAGGCCTAACTGCCTGGCCACTGAGGCATATCCCATGGGCCTGGCCAGCCACTTGGCACCCATCTGGAGCCTCCTGGTCTCTCTTGTCCCTGTTCAGTCGTCTCTACAAGTGGCTTCTCCTTGGCTGACTTAATCCAGAGCTCCATTCTTGGCCCTCCCTTTCTCCTTTCTCTGCCCGATCTCTTGCAGGTGTGCTCTCATTCCAGTGGTAGTCATTGGGATGGAGTGGGCTTAAGAGAAATATCCTTGGGTGGCTGGAAACCTGGGTCCACGCCCTGGCTCACCTACTCTCTTCCTCTCAGGAAGTTCTTACCCCACCCCTGTAAAACATCTCATGGTTCCCTTGACTACTACATTTGGCCTTAACATCTTTGCTTCACATTTTTTGCAAAACTAGATCATTCAACCTTTGCTTTATATGTTTGTATGTGGATGTGGCAGTTTTTGTATTTAACAGAAAAAATTTAAAGCATAGGTTTTTCAGTCAAAGCAGTTGTAATAAGTATTTTTGTAGCTAAAAAAGATTGTAAAGGAAGAATATATTTAGTGTTTTTCATGGATTTGAAGACATCCATGTTTACAGTTATTTTACCACTTCTGATGTTGGCTCTGTTTGCAGTGGATGGTGAGTGATGGGATGGGGGATTCTTAGTGGTTCATTAGTTAGATGATTGTGCACCCTAGAGTTGATGGAGTCTGGTGTCACAAAAGAAACTGAACTCAGTGGTTCAGAGACCAGTCAATAAAGGACAACTCCTAATAATGTCATATGTCTTCTCATGGCTTTTTGCTGGAGGTAGGAAATCTCTTTATAGGCAGGGTAAATATCTGGTCTCTGATAAGGTTGATGGAATGGCATGCACATGGACACCCGGGTCCTGGCTGGGAAGAGCAGGTATGAGTTCAAGGTCTCTTCCCTACTCAGGCACCCGGCTCTTGGAAGGAGGAAGCCTGACGAGCCAGAGCCCCTGGTGAACCCAGCAGCCATAGCTGTGGCCTTCCTGACACAGGGAGGGAAGCATTTTAGTTTCCCTCTCCTGACAAGCAATGACCATGAAGGGCAATCCCTGGGCCGAGGCTGGCAGTAAGACATGCCATCTGTTGGCCATTGTGTTTCTGGACTTGATGGACTGGGCAGTGGAGCTGACTGAGAGTGCCTTTAGGCAGACCAAAGAGTGGGTCCCACCTTTCTTGCATTGGGGGCAGGAGTAGGTGTTTCCCGAAGGTGAGAGAAGTCATAGATGGGGCCTGGGCAAGAGGTGAGTCTTGTTTCCCTCTTGTCAGCTGATGGTGGAAGTTTTTATGGTGGCATTCCCTTGGGGGCTTTACGTATTACCAGTCATGTTGCTGTGGAGAAGGACTTCCACCCTGAAATAAGTCTGGGAGGTGCTGTTGGGTGGAAAAGGGGATGAGCTCCTGAGGCCTGCTCTGTGCTTCGGCTTTCCAAGGACAGAGGTGAGCTCTGTCCATTTCCCAAACTTAGTTGACTACAGAATTCTCTTTTAGAGAGACTGGAGGTCCTTGGAATGCCTTTGATAAACATTCTTCTTAGAATAATTGTTTACATTCCCCTACCCTGGGCATTGCAGTTTTTCTTGAGATTTGAAAAGCAGTGTTAAGACATTAGATACAGCTAACCAAATGTGCCCCACTACACTTGAATGTAACATGGTGGTTGTAAAATGAGGCATTTGGGGGTATTGAGTTGTCCCTGCACCCAGACCTGTGTGCATCTCTACTTCTGGGCAGGAGAGGCACTCTAGGCCAGGCATATACCTTGAGCAAAGTTGTGGTGTCTGTGGAGGGTAGGGTAGAAGTCAGAGGCAAGGTTGGAAAGTAGTGCTGAGGGATGAGACACCCGGACTTGATTCTGCAGGCAGAGTGGATGAGTATAGGTGGCAGGGCACTTCACTGGTGTAAAAACCTGCAACATTCTTGACCTCCATGGCATCAGTTCTCTGGGATGAGATGTGTTTTGAGTGCCAGAACTGCTGTCTCCCGACCGTGTGGCCTTGGGCGAATCATTTGCCTTCCATGCTAACCCATCTGGCAGCCCCAGTCTTTCGTGACAGGTAAATGAGCTCCAGGAGAGAGGCATTGGTTCCTCCACCAGGAATTCTGAATTGTACCTCAGGCCTGTCACACAGGCTAGGCCAGTGGTTAACTGTTGTGATCATTTTCGGGTTATGCAGTGATGGTGGCAATTAACTCATGCTGACATCTCTTCTAGGTATCAGCAGCAGGGAAGGAGGCCTTACCGTCCTGGCTGCAGTGGGACCCACAGAGCCACACCCTGGAGGGTCTCCCCCTTGACACTGATAAGGGCGTGCATTACATTTCAGTGAGCGCTGCACGGCTGGGGGCCAACGGAAGCCACGTCCCGCAGACTTCCAGTGTGTTCTCTATCGAGGTCTACCCTGAAGACCACAGTGAGCCACAGTCTGTGCGGGCGGCGTCACCAGACCCTGGTGAGGTGGTATCATCTGTCTGTGCTGCTGATGAGCCTGTGACTGTCCTGACGGTAATTCTGGACGCTGACCTCACCAAGATGACCCCAAAGCAAAGGATTGACCTTCTGCACAGGATGCGGAGCTTCTCAGAACTGGAGCTTCACAACATGAAGTTGGTGCCAGTGGTGAATAACAGACTGTTTGACATGTCGGCTTTCATGGCTGGCCCAGGAAATGCAAAAAAGGTGGTAGAGAATGGGGCCCTGCTCTCCTGGAAGCTGGGCTGCTCCCTGAACCAGAACAGTGTGCCTGACATTCGTGGTGTGGAGGTCCCTGCCAGGGAAGGTGCTATGTCTGCCCAGCTTGGCTACCCTGTGGTGGGTTGGCACATCGCCAACAAGAAACCCCCTCTCCCCAAACGCATCCGGAGGCAGATCCATGCCACACCCACACCTGTCACTGCCATTGGGCCCCCAACCACGGCCATCCAGGAGCCACCATCCAGAATTGTGCCCACCCCCACATCTCCAGCCATTGCTCCTCCAACAGAGACCATGACTCCTCCAGTGAGGGATCCTGTTCCTGGGAAGCCCACAGTCACCATTCGGACTCGAGGTGCCATTATTCAGACCCCAACCCTCGGCCCCATCCAGCCCACTCGGGTGTCAGAAGCTGGCACCACCGTTCCTGGCCAGATCCGCCCAACAATGACCATTCCTGGCTATGTGGAGCCCACGGCAGTTGCTACCCCTCCCACAATTACCACCAAGAAGCCACGAGTATCCACGCCAAAACCAGCCACACCTTCTACTGATTCCTCAGCCACCACAACTAGAAGGCCGACCAAGAAGCCACGGACACCCCGACCGGTGCCCCGGGTCACCACCAAAGCTCCCGTCACCAGATTGGAAACCGCCTCCCCGCCTACTCGCATCCGCACCACCACCAGTGGGATGCCCCGTGGAGGAGAACCCAACCAGCGCCCAGAGCTCAAGAACCATATTGACAGGGTGGATGCCTGGGTTGGCACCTATTTTGAGGTGAAGATCCCGTCAGACACTTTCTATGACAATGAGGACACCACCACTGATAAGCTGAAGCTGACCCTGAAGCTTCGGGAGCAGCAGTTGGTAGGCGAGAAGTCTTGGGTACAGTTCAACAGCAACAGCCAGCTCATGTATGGCCTGCCTGACAGCAGCCACGTGGGCAAGCACGAATACTTCATGCACGCCACAGACAAAGGGGGCCTATCAGCTGTGGATGCCTTCGAGATCCATGTCCACAGGCGCCCTCAAGGGGATAGGGCTCCTGCTAGGTTCAAGGCCAAGTTTGTGGGTGACCCAGCAGCTGTGGTGAATGACATTCACAAGAAGATTGCCCTGGTGAAGAAGCTGGCCTTCGCCTTTGGGGATCGCAACTGCAGCACCATCACTCTGCAGAATATCACCCGGGGCTCCATTGTGGTGGAATGGACCAACAATACACTGCCCCTGGAGCCCTGCCCCAAGGAGCAGATCACGGGGCTGAGCCGGAGGATCGCTGAGGATGATGGCAAACCTCGAGCTGCCTTCACCAACGCCTTGGAGCCCGACTTCAAGGCCATGAGCATTTCTGTGACAGGCTCTGGCAGCTGTCGGCATCTACAGTTTGTCCCAGTGGCTCCACCCAGGAGGGTGCCCTCAGAGGCACCACCTACGGAGGTGCCAGATAGGGACCCTGAGAAGAGCAGCGAGGATGATGTCTACCTGCACACGGTCATTCCGGCCGTGGTGGTTGCAGCCATCCTGCTTATTGCTGGCATCATTGCCATGATCTGCTATCGCAAGAAGAGGAAGGGCAAGCTCACCCTCGAGGACCAGGCCACCTTCATCAAGAAGGGGGTGCCTATCATCTTTGCAGACGAGCTGGACGACTCCAAGCCCCCACCCTCCTCCAGCATGCCGCTTATCCTGCAGGAGGAAAAAGCCCCCCTCCCCCCTCCTGAGTACCCCAACCAGAATGTGCCCGAGACCACTCCTCTGAACCAGGACACCGTGGGAGAGTACACACCCCTGCGGGATGAGGATCCCAATGCGCCTCCCTACCAGCCCCCGCCGCCCTTCACAGCCCCCATGGAGGGCAAGGGCTCCCGTCCCAAGAACATGACCCCATACCGGTCGCCCCCTCCCTATGTCCCCCCTTAACCCACAAGCGCCTGGGTGGAGGCAGGGGTAGGGCAGGGCCCTGGAGACAACACGGTGTTGTCTGTGGAGACCAGTGGCCTGCAGACCATCGCCCACTGGGAGCCGACACCTGATCTAGCACATGCTGACACACACGGGGCCTGGACAAGCCCGCCCACTTGATCCTCCTAAACCCCAAAGCAGCTGGAGAGACTTTGGGGACATTTTTACTTTTAATTTTTGCCTAACAGCTTTTTGTTTGTTCATAGAAAATTCTTCGCTGCGTTTTTGAAGGCTGGCTCTGAAAGCACCGTTTGGAGTAGAGGTAGATGGAGGGAGCGAGGAACCGTGAATGAACTCGCAGGCAGTGCTGGGCGGCCTCCCGGCTCTCTGCGTTTTGCCTTTAACACTAACTGTACTGTTTTTTCTATTCACGTGTGTCTAGCTGCAGGATGTAACATGGAAAACAGTAGCTAAAGATTAAATTCAAAGGACTTTCAGAAGTTAAGGTTAAGTTTTTACATTTAATCTGCTGTTTACCTAAACTTGTATGTGTAATTTTTGGGTGGGTATGGGAAATTGCTTTGCTAAAAATAAGCTCCCAGGGTGTTTCAAACTTAGAGAAGACCAAGGGACAGTATTTTTTATCAAAGGAATCCTATTTTTTCACACTACTTAAACTTCGTTGCTCTGATACCCCAGAGAGCCTGACTGGGGGCCTCCTGGCCCTGGCTCGGGCCAGGGCCCTGGTGCTGGGTTTGCTGTCCCACTGTTGCCAGGGGCTGGAAGCTGGAGGGGGCCTCTTAGGCCATGAACATCCACAACCCCACCCCATGCACGCTAGCAGCCTACAACCAAGGGGTCTACATTTCCATGGAAATGGGACTCCAAGAGGCAGTGGTGGCCGTGGCCCCCAACCTAGGTGCTCCAGGTGGGCCAGCTGCTCGTGGGGATGCCTGGGGAGGTCGAGAGGCTCGACCACATCAACCTGTTTTCTTTTACCCTTTTTCTGTGTGGTTTTTTTTTCCCCTCCTAAAAGGAATATCATGGATTTTTGAAACACTCAGTGGGGGACATTTTGGTGAAGATGCAATATTTTTATGTCATGTGATGCTCTTTCCTCACTTGACCTTGGCCACTTTGTCCCAACAGCCCACAGCCCAACCCTAACCCACCCCACCCCTTTTCTCTGGCGCTCCAGTTCCAGGCCTTGGGCTTGAACAGCTGGGAAAGGTCTGGTGGCTGGGGAGGAGTGCCAGCAATAGTTCATAGTAAAAATTTGGGGGCTCTCAAAGCTAATTTTTTACTAAAGTTTTTATACAACCTCAAATTGTTTTATTAAAAAAAAACAGATGAAAAATGGTGATGCTTACAGCAGTTTGTACAAGCTCTTAGTGTTGATTCCATGGGACTGACAGCTTTGCTCATTTTGATTTTTTTTTTCCCCCTTCTTTTCCTAATGGTTTAAATTCTGGAATTACACTGGGGCTTCTTTTGCCTTTTTTAGCAGAACATCCGTCCATCCATCTGCATCTCTGTCCCGTGACTCAGGGGCACCCACTCAGCTTTGATTCTCCTCCTTTGGAAGAAACCATTTTGAGCATGACTTCTTGATGTCTGAGAGTTATTTTGGGTACCTTTTAGGGAGGAATGCCTTTTGCAATAATGTATCCCTTCCATGATCGAGGGCGGGTGGGTGGACCCAGGCTCCCTTTGCACACCAAGCAGCCACTTCTAAGCCATACTGACCATTTTGCAGAGGATTCATGTGTGCTGCCTCAGGAGGGGAGGGACGGTCAGAGTGGAGGGGCTTCCACCCTGCCCTTCTCTGGAGGGTATTCCCGCTTGCACCTTCTCCCACAGGGCCTAGCCTCTCTCTCCTGCCTGGTCCCCTGGTGGGGTGAGCAGTGCCACTGTGGGGGAAGCCTGTAGATGAGGGCTCAGTGGACCTGTGATGACTGGGCCTTGTGCCTCCAAGCCGGAGTTTCCCCAGTGCGCCAGAGTCAGAAGCGCAAGCTGAGTCTGACCTGGTGAGATTATTTTTGATGACCTTGCCAAAAGATAAACAATTTCCAATGTTCCAGGTGAGGGCTTTGAAAGGCCTTCCAAATAGCTCCGTTGCCCCTAGCAACCCCACCATTGGGCATTGCCATGCAGAGCCGTGGCTGGCCCAGAATGGCCTGTTACCATAGCAACAGGAGGCGATCGGGCAATGAACAGAATAACAACAGCAACAATGCCCTTGCAGGCCGCCTCCTCCCCTGAGTGCCCGGCTGGCAGTGGTCTTTGGACTCTGTGAGACAGAGAGCCAATCTCACATTCAAGTGTTCACCAACCACTGACGTGTTTTTATTTCCTTCTATATGATTTTAAGATGTGTTTTCTGCATTCTGTATAGAAACATATCGAACTAAATAAAAGTGTCTTTATTACAATGCCATTGCCTCCAAGCATCTCTTTCCCTGGCCCCTACACAACATGAGTGTAGGGTGGAACTGGAGTCCATGTGACAGAGGGAAGAGGGGACCCAGCGAGGCCCACTCGGAGGTAGCCTTTGAGCTGCTGACCAAATAGCCTTCACATCCTTACCATTTCTGTGCCTCTGGGAGGTGTGGGTGTGTGCAACAGAAGCTCTGCCAACCAATGAGCCCTCCTTAGCAGCTCTTCTGCCTGAGCCAGCTGAGATAAATCTCCTTGAGCCTCAATTTCTTCATCTGTAGTGCGGGGTGGGGAGAGGAACGGGCAGAAAACCCAATGAGACTGGGCGGAAGGGGAGGATGCTGGGAGAGGTCTTGCTACAGGCTGTCTGCCCCAGAGTGGATCAGCTTCTGCAGGTCCCAGACAAGGGTCCCTCAGGCTGGGCCCCCTGCCCACTACCTTGTGAGGTTGAGGCTGGCCAATCTCCCAGGTAGTCTCAAGGCAGGTTTGGCCTTGGCCTTGGCCTTGGCCTTGGAGTGGGGAGAAGGGGAGAATGGTTTCTGGCCAGGCTGTTCTGCCCTCATTGGGCCTGTAGTTTCTTGGGGCCTGCCCTTAAGTGCCCTGCCTGGGATGGACAGGCCAGCTGGGTAGCCTTAGCATGACTTAGTGCCCGGGAAGGGGCACGTTGTCCTGGGACACTGCCAGGGTGTGGGAGGCAGGGGATGCAGCAGCTGTGTCTTCAGAGGCAGGATCAGGGCCATTGGTCACAGAACAACTGGAGCCTCTTTTGGGCTCACTCCCACCACCACAGGGTCCTCGCCATCTCCACGTACAGACCCCAGGCTGCTGCTGTGCTTACGATCTTCAAGACCCAGAGCTGAGACTGGTCCTGTATTGCAGATAGAAGTGAGTCCCAGAGTTGGGAGTTGAGTGTCAAGACAATTACTTGTAGGATACCACACTGATAAATACCAGGAAAAGCTGTCCCCAGTGCAGAGTTCAGGGACATATACCTCACCCCAAGACCTAGCAGCATCAAGAGCCCAGAAAATGATCCTGCCCTTGCTTTCTTGGCCTCAGGAAGTTCTGCTTAATGTCTAACCTGAAGCCACTGATGGAGGTGACCCTAGAGTCTCAGCTGGGGTGGGGCTAAGTTGGTCTGTTTGTGTCCCTGTGAAGGCTCCGTGTGTCTAGGAGGTGCCCCTGGGTGGTTTCCGGGCGGTAGCAGGGGCAGCTCTCAACCTTGGTAGTGGTTCAGGGGCGCCCCATGTCAGCCCGGTGGAGAGCCAATTGCCAGGGGCTCTGGGCCAAAGAGGGGGGACAGTGTCCATGGGCTCCCAGGAGGTGGCGCCACAGGCTGGAGTAAGCCTGACAGCAATGGGCAAGTCAGGCTGTGGGCGGGGTTAAGTAACAGCGGAGGCTGGCTGTGGGAGGGTGGAACCCGGCCTAGAGCAGAGCTGAGACGGCCGGGCACTGGACCAAGCCTGGAGGGGGGCGGGGCCGAGCGGGGCTGTAGGCAGGGCTAAGGCGGTAGGGCCTGCTGCCGAGAGCCGCTCCGAGTTAGGCCGCGGACTGGTGCTTTAACTGGGCGGGTCTTTTCTCGCTCAGCCACCTAGGCACAGACCCTGAGGGCATTAGGGTGCGAGTTGCTGGGGTTTGGAGCCTGCCTTTCGCCGCGGCCATTCTCCTTCAGAAAGGGAAGCTAGCAGAGAATAAATGGGAGGGGCGAGTCTGGGGCCCAGGCTTCCAGATGGTTTCTGTTACTGGGGCCCTGCTGACAAACCTTGAATTCGGATGTACTTAGGCAGGAAGGAATAAGGACCTTTCCTTTGCACCTTAGCTTTTGTAAACCTCCAGGATTCCTGCGGTGGAGGCCAGCATGGGGCCTGCACACAGTAGGGCTCAGCGCTTGTTGGATGCTCCCTGAGTCTCCTCTTCCTCCAGCCTGAGAGCTCCTGAGGACGCGGCCTAAAGTGCTGCGGATCTGGGAGGGTCCTGGATGGAAGCCAGGCGGCTCCAGTTGCTGTGCCCCTAGGGGAAGACACTTGGCAGTAGAAACAGACAGGGATGGGGTAGCAGATGACATTTTCTCTGAGTCGACCCTGGAGTGGGGGCACCCTGAAGCCCCAGGAAACACCCTGCCCAAAGCTGTCTCCACAGCCCTGGGCACTCACTAGGACAGCAGGGAACATCCATTTGGCAGCTGGCTAGAGCTCCCAAAGGCAGGGCTGAGTGTACTCTTGCCTTGTGTCCTCATGGTGTTGCAGCCTCAGGCTGTAGAGGGCAAAGCCCAGGTTTGGGACTTGCTAAAATGGCTGGGAGTTCAGGTTAGGCCAGCTCCTTTTCCAGGGATCATGCCCCATTTCCCTCAACATCTCTGTTGCAAAAGGTCTTGGGAGAGAAAGGTGAAGAAAGGGGCTGGCTCCAGCCCATGATGGCAGGGGATGGGGAGGTCCGGATGGGAGGTGGCAGCAGCTTGCCTCTGGGTGTGCCTGTGGGAGAGGACCAGCTTTGGCCTGGATGAACTCACCCTCAGGGAACATGTGCCTAGTTGGGCTGGACAAGGAGCTGGGCTTGGGGGATGCTGAAGGGGATGGAGTCCTCCTCTCGTTTGAGAAGCACATCGTGCATATGTGTGTAGGGGGGACGCCAGCGTTCCTGTGTCCAGTACAGTGATTAGAGGGCAAATGAGAGGCTAAGGAGGCATCCAGTGTGACCCCAATGGCTCTGACTCAGCAGCCACTGTGCCTCCCAAGGCCCACCCTGGGTCCCAGGCAGTACAATCAGCTTACTCCTCTCCTCAGAGAGGCCCTAGGCCAGGCAGGGCTAGGAGAGGGACACAGCCACCCTCTGAGCCCCAAGAAGATCCCTGGAGCAGATCCGGGGATGAGGGAGGGCTTGGTTGAAATGAGCAAAGACTGGGGGAGGGAGGGCTCAGGGGAACACATGACCTTTCTGTTCTCTGAAGGCAAGAGGAAGATGTACTTTGTTCAGCCTTACTAGGAATTCCTCAGTCTGTACTGTTAGCTTATGGTCAGAAAGGCCACCTTCTCGGAAAGCTGATGCCCATGCCAGGCCTACCAGCTGGGGGCGTTATTAATACATAACTAGCAGTGCTAACCCAAATGCTGCTGTGCAACTGATACCTGCTGCTACCAACCCCAGAACCCCGGGGAAACCTGAGTGTGACTTCAGCCCTTCCAGCCTGGTCTGGCCTGGTGGTGCTTTGGCCACACCCATGGCTGCAGGGGATGGTAGTGGTCCTGCACGGAGGGCCAGCAGTCAAGCCCTACAGATTCAGGGCCTGGTTTGAGCATCAGGCAGACAAAGGCCAGCCTTGGAGATCGCAAGTTCAGTGAGGGTGGAGTAAGCTCAACAGTCTTGATTTTTGCTGCGTCCTTGGGGCCTAGCATGATGCTGTCTTTATTCTAGGGCTCAAAAGTGCCAAACTGAACTGAAATTTAAATTTAACTAAATTGAATTTAACTGAATTGAAATCATCCATCCTAGAAGAGGCCTAAGGGACTGTGGACCTTTCTACTTGCCATAAGGGTTTTGTTTCAACGACCTGCCCTATTCTGTCCATCTTTCCTGGAAGGCAGGAATTCTTCCAGTAGCTCCTGGAAGCTCCCTGGACAAACAAACCTTATCATAATCCACTCTGATCAGGACAAAGATAAAGCTCAGTGTAGAGAGTAGCTATGTCCCATGGCCTGAAATCCCTGGTGGTAAAGGGTAATTCTCAGTAATGGGTTTGGGTTTGCAGTAGTGGAGCCATAGAGGGTTAGGAGGTAGGGTTCCCTTTAATAGACTTCCCTGAAGACATGTGGAACTGAGTCTGATGAAGGGGTTGAACTAGCTTTCCCTTCCCATGAACTGTCCAAGTCATGTCTGATCCTCTGTTGCCTGGAGTAGGATACATGGGCTGGTTAGGAGAGGGCAGAGGGGCATGACTTGTCACCTGACCTGTTCCCCCCGCTCCCCATCCATGGAACAGAGGTAGGTGGAAACAACTCCATGGAAACTGGGATCCTAGGGATCCTTGTGGGAAGGACTGCAATAGTAACTGAGGTAGCATTTTCTTTTTTTTTTTTTTTCATTATTTATTTATTTTATTTTTGGCTGTGTTGGCTCTTCGTTGCAGCACGTGGGATTTTTGTTGTGGTGTGCAGGCTTTTCATTGCGGCAGGCAGGTTTTCTCTATTTGTGGCGCGCGGGCTCAGTAGTTGTGGCACGCGGGCTTAGTTGCCCCGTGGCATGTGGGATCTTAGTTCCCTGACCAGGGATCCAACCTGCGTCCCCTGCATTGGAAGGCAGATTCTTTACCACTGGACCACCAGGGAAGTCCCGAGGTAGCATTTTCTATAGTTTACAGGAAACCATTTGTGTGCTTGTCTCTCCCCTTCCGCAAACTAAACTCCTTGAGGGACGTTCCCACAGTCTTCACTGGGCCTGGCACCGAGTAAGAGTTAGGTATGCACTGGCTGAAGGAGGATGAGTGTGTGCGTGCATGCATGCATGAGATCTGCAAAGCCAGCCTGGAGGCCTGTTTGGGGGAAGGCAGAGGGGCAAGGAAAGCATCATGTTTTGACGTGGACACTTACAACTTGGAGAAACCATGTCTTCATTATGTCACAACAAGCCTTTGGAAGCATATAACTCTAATAGCAATGGGGCTTAATTAGCTTTCTTGGGAGCAATGCATGGGCGGTGGGGCTAGGCTGGTGATAAACATTTCTGATGATTTTTTTACTGGCTTTTTTCACATAATTCAAGTAAAGATTTGCACATTGCAACAGTAAAGGAAGTATGCAGACAAGGCATCAAGTAAATTCTATACTTTTCAGTTTTGCTCCCTTTTCCTACTCTACAAAGGGCATGGGTCATCTGAAGACCCTAGTACACAAGCAAAATTGTCCTAGCCAGCCCAGATGGGCTGCTGAGCAGGACAAAGATCGATCAGGTTTCTTGTTTGTAGCCTCATAACAGCCTTAGGCTTGCTTGAGAGCTGCCTTATTCCCCATGTTAGTGGGTAGTGCTGACAAACCTCAGCCAGGAGGGAAACCTTCTGTTTCTTTGGGCTTCCTTCCTCTTCAGTCCTGTTTTTCCATCCCAGAGGAGGAATGCACACAGGGATCCAATTTCCCGAGTTGCTTCTCACTGGGAGGTGAGATAAGCCTCAGCATCACTACAACAAAAAGAAGAGTGCAGAGGTCAGGGGGCCCTGTAGATGGGAGCCAGCTCTCCCAGCCTCTCTGGAATAGTCCAAAGCCTGTAGCAACACGTCATCCAGAACTGTCCTCAGTCATCCTTCGTCATTCTCTCCCATCTCCACGCTCTTTACCTCCTCTTCTTGCCTGCAAAGTTTGTCATTCCTCTTCACCACTGTCGGCATCTTCATCTTTGGCTCCTGAGCCTCCCTGTGGAGGTCACCATGCTGAAAGTAGCAGCCCAGGGTAAACTGGATTGTATGGGGAAGCAGGACAGCCTCAGAATCTGCACTCTGACCCCCTGTGCATGGGCTTGCCTGCCTGTTGCCTTGCCCGTGGTCCAGCTGGCATCCAGGTGGAGCTCCTGAGGCCCTGCATCTCTTCATTCTTCCAAGATTTGCTTTCCAGTGACTAATCATTTCTACAAATCCCCAGCAGCAAGCTGGCTCTGACTAGGCCTTTTCCTACCTGGATAGATTTTTTTCCCCCTGACTTCATTTTCCCTCTGGTCTTCTATAAGTGTTTGAGAGCACAGACTGGAGAAGTAAGTGGACATGTGTCCATCCATCAGTTCTGTTTTGGCATGTGGACTGATTCTCCTCCCATCTGGTCTTTCTCCAAAATGACTGCTATGTGTCATATGTCACACTGAAGTGGGAAGAAAATGCCTTTGGCAAGTGAAGTTTAGCAGGCTGGGAAGCTTCTGTAGGGTCTCCAGGTCCATCCTGTCCCTGGCCAGGCAGCAGCTGGACGAAGGAGGGAGTGGTACCAGACATACCACACAGCTGGTTTGCACAAACAGAGATTTGTGCATTCACTTGTCATGAAGTCAAGCCTAGTGAATTCTCCTAGGTCAGTATAGGCAGCTTGTCTATGACCCCTCCACCAGGAGACACTCTGGACACAACCTCAGCGCCCTCCTTTTACTCATTAAGTCAACAACCCAAATGCAGTGTTGCAGGAGCTACAGCCAAAGGTCCCTCTGGTGTGCTTTTAGCCTGGTGGTTGGTGAAGCCCTTGGAAGTGCAAGTGAGGGAAATGCTCAGAGCTGCAAAGAGAACTCAGCCCAATCATTAGCCCCTGAGGTCCTGCTGAAAGCCAGCCCAGGGGATAGGACAAGCCAGACAATGTCCTGCTCTTGAGGAATGCCCACTGTAGGTCAAGAGGAAGGAAACAACCCCTAGAACAATGAATAAAAACTGGAGACTGAATCAGAGCCCCAGACAACCAGAGGCCAGCACCATCCCATGGTTGGCAGGAGTCCCTGGGCTGAATGCCAGGGGTGGATGTGGACAGGGCAGGCATGTTCCTAGCGATGTTTCTCAGAGGAAGTGGGACTGAGAGTTTGAAAGGAAGGTAGGGGAACCACTAACCCACACTTCCAGGTCTCTACTGTACTGTGTCCTTTGTCACCAAGGCATCAAAGACCCTGGAGTTCTGCTAACAGCCAGCAATCCACTCTGAGGCAGGCAACTCCCCAGGCCCGCTGCTTGGGTAGGGCTAATTACCCCCATTGGTACCAGGGACATGTTGATTTAAATCTGTGGAAAGCCACAGCTCCTAGGCTTCTACAAAAACAGAAAACAAACATCCTTCTCTCCCCCGCTATCAAGTGGCCCAGCCCACACTGACTGGTGTCTGTGAAGCCAGAAGGGCCTGAGTTGGGCCAAGGTCAGGTCATTGGCCTGCCCATAGTGCCTTTGTACACGTTCTTCTGCAGGAGAAAAGGTGTGGCACAAAACCCCCAAATCCCAGACCACCCACCAGAGGGACAACAAATAATAAAGTTGGTCATGGGTATGCTGGGCACTTGTTGTTTTATTTGTATCAGCCACTCCACTCTCATAATCCCCCATGTTAGAAGGGCTAGTATTATTATAACTTTGCAGGCTAGGAAATGGAGGCTTGGTGAGCCTAAGTCAGTTGCCAAGGCCCCATTTGGAAAGTGGCAGGACTGAGGTGTGGATCCTTGTGGAGCCTAGTTGTGCACACGTAGTCACCAGACACAAAGATGATTGAAACACAGGAGGAAACACAGTGACGACCATCATAACATAGGCAGAGAGGCTCTCATCATCCCAGGCAGCCAGAGTCAGGTTGTCAAGTCAGCGATCCAGACTTCATGGAAACTCCATCCCAGAGGTTGGCGGGGAGCAGATCAGAGTGCATGGGAAGGCCCAGCCAAGGTCTGTCCATCAGCCTGGTTATCAGTGTTCATTGGGATCCCTGGATTAGTCCAGGTCAGGTTAGAACTGCTGACATCCCTTTTGATATATTCATCATCAGGAGAATTAAATGGGTTTGTAAAATGGGTCCAAATTTACTCAAGTTCTTCTACACAGCCATGATTTATGAAGCCAGGAATAGTTTGGAATATAGTCTGGATCTTCTAAGAAATATTCTCCCTCAGGAAAGCACAGGTTTGTGTGAGAAGCCAGGAGGCAGAGTAGTATGCAAACACTGAAGTCTGTAAAAGTGAGGTAATGGTTAATGCAGAGGCAGCCTGCAGCCCCTCATCTGGGAACAGTCCCTGGGAACCGCAGCTCAAAGCCTCTAAGAAATATCAATTCCTCTTCCCAATCTCCAAGGTCACTGTCCCAGGGCCTGCTGAGGCATCCTTCCATCTGGCTTCAGGCCAGCCCTGACACACCCTCTACCTTTGCCAGGGACACTTCCTGAGACTCCTGTCCCGCGGGACCAGGCCTCAGAGTGAATCCCAGATGGTTCCCATTGCACCATCTGGATAAAGTCTTCACCCCCCAGCTAGCCTTTGAGACCCTCAAAACCAGCCCCATCACCCAGCATCCTTTATCTCCGTCCTTCCATGACATTGTGCCTCTTAACACTCTTGTTTATTTGCGTTTCCAACTCCTAAACATCCTTTAATGCCACACTCGGTGTCCCCTCTCTGAGGCCTGTTCCCACAAAGTCTGCCAGGTGGGACACTGAAGTTACCCAAATGAGAGCTCCCACTCCCAAGTTCTCCGAGTCAGAAAGCGCCACTGACTCCAGGGCAGGGCACGGCGCGATGCCCCCACGGCCCCTTCTCGTGATCCGTGTCCCTCCAATCCTGGTTAGGTGGGAAGCTCCCACCAACAGCCGCTGGGCTCCTGGTAACACTCGCCGTTCGCGTCGGCCTCAGACGGCGCATGCGCTGGCGTCGGCGGCTGTTTCCCTGCGACCCCGCTTCTGGCTCGTGTACTAGAGTCCTCACGGGCTGGCGGGAGCGCGCGCACGCGTGGGGGGCATCGTGTGCAGGGAAGGGGCACCCGGGCCGCGCATGCGCAGCGGCAGGCGGCGGCGCGAGCAGAGCTGGGAGATGATGGCGGCGGCGGCGGCGGCACGGAGTGTGTGAGCAGCAGCCCAGGAACCGCCGGCTCGGGCCCAGTGCGACCCCGACCCCGCCCGCCCGCCCGCCATGGGCAACGAGGCCAGCCTGGAGGGCGGCGCTGGCGACGGGCCGCTGCCGCCCGGGGGCTCCGGCCCCGGCCCCGGCCCCGGCCCCGGCGCAGGGAAGCCGCCTTCAGCACCGGCTGGTGGAGGACAGCTCCCGGCGTCAGGCGGGGCGCGGGCAACCGCCGGACCACCCGGTCCAGGCCCCGGGCCCGGTGCCGGCCCGGGCACGTAAGTGCGGGACACGGCGGCGCCGGGGGGGCGGGGATCTGTAGCCTGAGGCCGAGGCCGGGGCCAGGGCCCACGACCCTGCGGTCTAGTCTGGACAGCGAGGTCCGACGTCCGGCCACACTTAGAACCCAGCTGGTTTGGCATGAGCAGGTGGTCGCGGGAAGCGGCCCTCCCTTTACAGCCGCCCTGCCTTAGTAAAGCAGAATGGTGAGCGCAGGGTCAGTTCGGGCCTGCAGACCGTGACTCCGTCACGAACCCCAAATTCGCTTCCTCCCCAATGCCGGGCTAAGGAGGTGCTTATGTAACCTCTGCCAGGTCCCTCTGCAC
>NW_021145459.1:0-43457 GCF_002837175.3 Physeter macrocephalus
CAATGAAATAGAAAACAGGAAAACAACAGAGAAAATGCAATGAAACCAAAGCTGTTCCTTTGAAACCAACAACAAATCTATATAAGCGAGTAAAAGAGAAAACACACAAATTACCAATATTAGGAATGAAAGAAGGGATAAAACAACAGACCCTAATAAGAGAACATTGCAAACTTTATGCTCATAAATTCTACAACTTAAATGAAATGAAAAAATTCCATGAAAGACAGAAGTAACCAGAGCTCACTCAAGAAGAAACAGATAACCTGAATAGTTTTATATTTACTAAAGAAATGGAATTTACACTTAAAAAAAAGTCCTCATAGGGACTTCCACTTCTGGAAGATGGAGGAGATGTACCTTTCCCTCCTTCTCCTGCTAATAAGTATAATTAAAAACCCAAGGCATTATATATATAAAACAAACACTGAAGGTAGACAGAAGCAAGCAGATCAGCCGGGGACCTCAGGTCCCGAGGAATGACTTGTGATCATTCCCAGGGCTATCTTTTTGCCTCATATAGCCCAGATTTAGGGCTAGAGAAGCAGGCAACTCAGAAACGCCAACAGGCATAGCAAAAAGAAGTTTCAAGGAAAGTGGCTCTCTCTGGCCAGAAGACCAGGAACAGGCCGCCTAGCAGTACAGAAGATTTTTAGACAATCACCACCCTGCTGCAGCCAACTCCACAGAAAACACTGTGGCCACCCCCACTTGCCCCAGCAAAGCCCCGGTGTCCCCAGCAGTCCCCTTAGGCTGCTGGTAATTAGGCAACCACTCCATCCCTGGTGTTAGTGGAGGCCACTTGGGAAGCAGTAACAAAGCACCCTTGTCCCACCCTCCGTCCCCTCCCTTCCCTGGGTATCAATAGACCTGGGGTGGGGAACCTGGACCCCTACCCGTGCTCTACAACAAGAGCAGCCACCGCAATGAGAAGCCCGTGCACCGCAACAAAGAGTAGCCCCAACTGGAGAAAGCCCGCGCCCAGCAATGAAGACCCAACACAGCCAAAAATAAATAAAAAACCCCAAAACAAACAAACAAACAAAACCCAACCAATCAACCAAACAAAAAACTCCTGGGATGGAATTCACCTGACTCTGGAGACTGCTCATGGAAAAACTTTTTTCTTTAAAAATAAAAAAAATCCCCCTGTGTCTTGGGCTTCCCATCCCTGTGAATGACCTTTGCTGTACTCTGTCCAGACTGAGGACCATTCCTGACAGCATCTCAGCCCCTACCCAAAAAGCAGTAAGGACTCTCTGTGTTTGGCCATCTCTTTAAAACACAGTTCAGAGATAGGTTGTTTTTAGACCTTTCTCTTTCCTTGGCACCTGTTCAATATCTATTCTATGAAACAACCTATAATGAATATTTCCATTAAAATTAATATTTTAAGAATATATAATGCCATGAGAAAATACTGTGGTAATTAAGAAGTGGATATAAAACTGTGTATATAGAACTCAGTTTCTTGAAAGAGGAAAGCCATCTATATGCTTGTGGGTATGGAAGAAAATATTCTGAAATAACACCATGACCTTAAACACTGTAATTAAAATCTCTCCACTTTAAAGAAAGTTTCCTGTTTGTCCAAGTTCATTAATCAGAAAACAACAAATGTATTAAATGGTGAAAACGTGTCATTCTAAGTAAGGCAGATGTGAGCGTAGAAGCCTCAGGAGAAAGTCTAACTGATGCCGTGGCCTCCGCAGCCTTCTCTGCAGCAAAGGCCCCAGAGCCCGCCCGGAGCCCAGGTTACCTGGTTGTTGACGACCACGTGGACGGTGCCGTGAGTCGTGTAGGACGGCAGGTCGCTCAGGTGGAAGGTCTCGTACACGATGCCCTGGCCGGCAAATGCAGCATCCCCGTGCAGAAGGATGGACATGACCTGCAGACGTGCAAAGGAGACCCCAAATGTGACGTGATCCTGACCACCACGTCCACAAGGCACACTGGAGATTCAGTCACGATCCACTTTTCAAAAAATGATGCATTTTGAGATAATTTCGAACTTAGAAAATGGCAGGAAGGCACAAAGACCCCCAGGGCCCCCCAGCACCCCCTTCCCCCTGAGGACATGCTCCAGGAGGGGGTCCTCCATGTCTGCACACCAGCCACCCAGCCATCATCTGCTGCAGAACCAATGCCCATCACCCCTGAACCCACCACGCAGGACCCTCTCAGCAGGAAGGCAATGCTGGCCCAGACGCCATGTGGACGTGCTCTTAGGGCCACGTCCCTTTAGCCTCTCGACCTGGAGCAGCCCATCGTGTCTCCCGTCTCCACGTCGCGGACAGGCCTTGGGCTCCGATGGTCCTGTGTGACCAGACTCAGGAACGGTGCATTCCGTACCAGGGGACACCAGAGCTGGCCTACCCCACGTGGATGAAGTTGACTTGGATCACCTGGACAGGTAGCTGTCTGTTTCTCCCTTTTTTTTTTTTTTGGTCACGCCGCGCAGCATGTGGGATCCTAGTTCCTCAACCAGGGAT
Source organism: Physeter macrocephalus (assembly GCF_002837175.3). NCBI lineage: Eukaryota > Metazoa > Chordata > Mammalia > Artiodactyla > Physeteridae > Physeter > Physeter macrocephalus. The sequence goes on from NW_021145459.1 coordinate 2,493, forward strand.
CAAACCTGCACCCCCTGCAGTGGAAGTGCAGAGTCTTAACCACTGGACCACCAGGAGGTCCCTGTTTCTCCCTTTAAACTCACCATTTCTCCTCGGTAACGAGAACAGTGAGGAGAACTAGATCTTGCTCCTTACCACACCTCCACCCACCCAGCAGCCTGAGTGGCCCCGCTGGGATGCTGCCAGGTGTCACTCCTACCTTCATGCGCTGGCATTCCATAAAAGCTTTCTCTTCTCGACTTATTTATTTGTATTCATATGTGCTCACGGATCCCTGTTTTATTCAACTGGATGTAACTGACTAGTATCTGTAGTTATTTGGACGCTCACACTGTCCCAAACTTGGCGTGGGGGTCCCGTGCCATCTGGACAGGCCCCATGGCTCATGGGGGCCTCCTTGCTTTCTGGCGCAACAGAGGTTTCAGCCCCCTGCTGCACTGTTCCCGCCCAGTCCTGGAAGCAGACACCTCTCTAAGGAGCCTGGTTCCTTCAGTGGAGGACGGCACTGAAGACTAGTAATTGTGTGCTCATCACCACTAGAACATCACCACTTCTAGGCTCTTTCAGCACAGAGCCAAAGACCAGATGTACAGGTTCGCGTACACAGAGATTTCGAAATCTGTACACTGTGTAACTACGATACCTCCAATTCCAATCCTTTTTCTGGGCCTTCCTCCTTCCGCATTTATAAACACCTCCTACACCGTGAGACACTGTTTCCACTGACCTCAATACATTACCTGTTTGCTTGGTACAGCCCCATGGCCCTGCCACCCCTGCTCCTTGACACCCTCTTGCTGTGTTTCCTCAGCTCCTGTCACCTCCCTGGGCCGTGGCGCCAGGAAGGGAAGGTCCACGTGCTCTTCAGGGACAAAAATCTAGATTTTTTTTTTTTTTTTAGCAGAACCCCATGTGTCCTGCTCTGAGGGACACAGGGACGCTGTCTAGGACAGGTGGAAGTGGACACAAGTGTCGGGTTTGCGCAGGGACCTCCTCAGAGGATTGCAGCCTTGCCAGGGCCCAAAGGACCAGGGAACATGGCGCCTCTTCCTGCTCGCCAGGACGCACGTTTCTCTGCAGAGCCTCCTCTGTACAACCTCGGCCTTCTGCCGTCGGGCACCTCAGGGTCAGCCTCCCCTCTCCTCATGCTGTTTCTCTTGATCTTCCGGAGGAGCTGTATTGTGCCTCTTGCTAGGCTGCACTCGGTCCCTTGTGTTCCTCAGCGCAGCGCTGCTTGCTAAAATCACACACCCTGGCGGCCCGATCTGGACCCAGGTAGGAGCGGGCCTCCGTCCGTGGCAGGCCACCCGCGGCGCTAGGGAGCTGCTTTCCCACACGAATGCCCCAAGGGCCACATCAGCCCTGAGCCAAGCTGGGTCAGGCTCAGTCCTGCACCAGGTTATAGAACAACCTTGGCCACATTTATAGAAATTACATAGCTTTTTCTGAAACACTGAAGGTTATGTAACAAATACTCCAGCTCCCTGGATTCTGGGTTTAACAGAAATCAGATAATTGCCTAAGGGTTTGGGAAGAGTAGCAAGGAGAGCAGGTGTGAAGGACTGGTGGGGTCTGGACCCGCCCGCTGAGCATGGGCAAAGGTGGGCTCAGATAGAGGGGCGGGGGCGGGGGCCTGGAAGGATGGGCCCTCCACGCCAGGCAGGGCACCCCCATGGACAGGGCACTCCCTCGGACAAGTGCCTGGTGACCACACAGGGCTAATCAGCCTCTCCTGGCCTCGCAGGATGGACTGCTGTGATCATCTGAAGCATGTTAGATACCCTCCACCACTTCTCCCTAGTTATTTCATTCCTTTTCAGGATGTTTCCAGCATTCTAAGCAAGCGATGCTGGAGTGGCTTTTTGTCTGTAATTTATGAATGTGGATGTCACAAAGTTTTCTGCAATCTTGTTCCCTTCCCTGGCCCCAAATGCCTGGGCCAGGGTCCCAGCCACAGACAGCGGAAATGCTGGAGGCACAGGTCAGTGATGCTGGTTTCCTCCCTATCCGTCCCCGGCCACTGTGTCACTGGCGGTCTCGGGGGCTGCACAGGAAGCCACTTTCTACCCGCTTGGAGTTTCTGAGGCGCCGTCCAGGCCCCCAAGCTCAGCAAAGTAACTCTCATGTCCTGACACCCTCCCCATGGGCCACACTCTTTGTGGTGCAGGAACCACTTCCTGTTCCCAATGCCACCTCTGGCCAGGATCCTGTTACCCTCTAACCATCCAAACACAGTACGAGTAGACTCACAGTGTTTTAAATTATAGAACCCAGTAAACGAATACTTGGTTCCACCTCTAAAAAGTCTGACCCCTCTCCAGGCATCCCTGGGCCAGGCTGCCCCCGGCCCAGCTCCTCCCTGCTCTGACCACAGCACAACCCCACCTCCATCTTTGTCCTTCTTTCATCTCCAGAGAATGTCCTTTTCTTCCCGTCTACCTCAATCCTGCTGTTTCTTTAATTAAATATGACAACTACCTGCTCTATCGATGAGAGGGTTTGACTGCCTTTCACTGCACTTCCTTCCACACCCATATACCTCTCTTCTGAAGTTCTTTACCAGTGAACCTGCAGCTTTACATCACACTGTGTATGTTCTCTTAGCTTCCTCACATATGACCCTATTTCGAGGAAGAACAAGGGATGCTTGAGAGTAGGGTGGTGATGCTGACTTTGAACACATGCCCCAGAACGCACACACAGACGCTACAAAAACTTGATTTTGCTTATTGCTTGGCTTTGAGGTTATCCTTAAGTAACAAGAACTGTACAATTTGTTACAGACAGACTTCTACTTTGAGATTAAACAAGGACAAACAGTTGAAATCCACTGAGGATTTCTATACATAAGTAGGCTGGCCAACCAACGTTAAACATTCAGCATCACACACCCGGAAAATGCCGGTAGCAGGGCCCCCCGGAACTAGAGCTGTTCTCCATCTCTAAACGGTGCCACCCTGGTACAAACTCGACCACCTCTCCTCCCACCTGTCAGTTTTACAATTCCTCCTTTAGGCTCACCCACACCTTTTCCTTAAGACTCTCTCCTCCTGTTCAGTGACAAAGCCTCTTTGTCCACCATGATATTGTGCAAGACTAGCTTCTCCACAGGTGTGGTGACAATGAAAGCAATCTACTCCCCACCTAGCTCTGGTGGTCACAACGTGGAAGGAAGCATTATCTGTAACTAGGATTAATTTATTAATACTGTGGCTACTCTTTCAAGATCCATTCAGAATATTTTGTTAAATTCCAGAAACGTGAGGTCTGGGACGTGCCTGAGGCTGTGAGCCGGTCCTGGACCATCTGGCCTTAGGGCCGCCCCTGGCCAGCCCCCGTGGCCTTACCTTCTTTCCCTCGGTGTCCCCGCAGTAAAACTGCTCAGCTTTAGTCTTGCCCATCACCACGGGATCGGCAGCCTCCAGGTGGGAAGGGTTCGCCACCAGCGACAGGGTGATGTTCCTGTCAGTCACACGGTTGATCCGCCGGTGATACATGCCCAGGTGGTACTTCACGTCTCCAGAACCCTGAAGGTACAAACAGTCAGTTTTTATCCTGGGCATGGAGATGCTTACTCTTCACGACAGCCCTGTCCTGTGTTATTTCTCCTCCCAGAACCCCCATTCCTGGAAGGATGGAAAGCCTTTCCCCAGAGTGGGTCTACCTAGGGCACAGGGAGAAGGTCCCTCAACCAGAGGCACACGTCCCAAACCCCAGCGGGGAGGACTACGGGGGCTGCCAGGCCTCTGATCTCTCTTTTCTCCGGGAGGTCGGCCACTGGCCACCTCCTTTGCAAGTGGTATGGAGGATCCCAGGCCCAGGTGCTTCCGGAGAAACAAGTGGAACCAGGGTCTGGTGTGGGTCAGAGCTATGCTAGTTTCTAAAAGAAATCAGGTGTCTCACCTCATCAGCTGCCTCCAGCTTTGAGTCGAACTGACAGAAAATCTGCTCCAGCTCCTTCCTGATGACGTTTGCAAGCACGTTCAGCCGCCCTCTGGTACACAGAGGAGCGAGCAGGGCCTGAGCTGTGTTCCAGGCAGCAGGCAATGCTGTTCTAGCCCCTTCCTCCCCCGATGGACAGGCAGTGCCTCGGTTTGCAGCCCGAGAGGAGCTGAGAGCAGAGCTGATGTGGGACACTCAGCCTCTGCTTGCCCGGCACCCAGGGCCACGACAAGGTGGGAGGAAGAAAGGTAGAAAACGGAGAAACACTGCCGGCCTGCGGCGAACGCTCCACCCTCAGCCTCCACTGCCGCCTTAAGCTGAGGTCTCCGCTCTACGTCACCGAGCAGCCTTCCCTCTAGGTTAACCTCCCTCAGTGGTGATCCCGACAAGGGCATGAGGCCAAGATGCCTGCCTAAAACCACTATGGCCTTGCGTGTGACAGTGGCTGCCGAGGGAGGGGATGCTGTGGCGGTGGCTGTCCCGGGGCAGGGGTGCAAGTGCGCTCCCGGCGAGCCAGCCTCCTTGCTTGCCTAGCGCCCCACCCCGTGCTCTGGGTGCATGAAGGGCGGCCAGGTACCTGTGCGGCATCCCCATGATCACGTAGTCCACTCCGTTCTCACTTGACTTGTCAATGATGGTCTTGAGGGCAGGAATCAGCACCTCGCAGCCTTCGAGACCAAAGCGCTTCTCAGATGACCACTTCCGCTGCAGGAACTCCTCAAACCTGGACAGGAACCAAGCCACTCTGAAGAGCCAAGTCACCAGGGCCAACCTTGCTTTCGTGGGGCTGTGGCCACACTCCAAACCCACCCACCCGTCAACAACCTGTGCCCCATTGACGGGACCGGTGCAGCCCCGTACCTGGTGGAGCGCACGAGCCGGGCCAGCAGGGTCCGCTTCTCCTCGTTGGTGAACTGCATGATCCCAGGCGTCTCGAATTTCTGCCGGATCCACTGGCACTGCTCCAGGTCATTGATGAACATGAACTCCACCCCAATGTGCTGGCAGTACGCCATCTGTTTTTCATGCACACACACACATGTTCAAGGGGATGTCCCCCCAGGTGTGTTGACTGCCCACTCAGCCAGAAGGCTGGCAGGAAAAGGTGGCCTCCCTTTCAAATGCAAGAGTCAGCTGTGACCTGGGGCACCAAGTCTGGGCCCACAACCTCCTCTCACTCCAATACAGAGCCCAGTAGGCAGGGAGGGGACAGTGAGAACCACTAAGCCAAGACATGCTCCCTTCATGGCGGGAGGACAGAAGCACCAGCCCGGGGATGGGGAAGCTCCTGGGGAAGACAGGTTCTCTGACCTCAAGGTCAGACTGTGCCCACCACCCTGAGGAAGAAAGGCCCTGTGCTGCCGGTGGATATCACAGCTCAGTGGCCACTTAAGTTTAGCAGGCTTTTATTTATTTATTTTAAAATTTTATTTATTTATTTATTTAGTTAGTTAGTTATGGCTGCGTTGGGTCTTCGTTGCTGCGTGTGGGCTTTCTCTAGCTGTGGCGAGCTGGGGCTACTCTTCGTTGTGGTGCACGGGCTTCTCGTTGTGGTGGCCTCTCTTGTTGCGGAGCACGGGCTCTAGGCACGCGGGCTTCAGTAGTTGTGGCTCACGGGCTTAGTTGCTCCGCGGCATGTGGGATCTTCCTGGACCAGGGCTCGAACCCGTGTCCCCTGCATTGGCAGGCGGATTCTTAACCACTGCTTTTAGGAATTTAAAAAGCAATGCCCTGGTGTGACAATAAGTTTTAAAATATATATATATATATATATATATATATATATATATATATATATTGGCCACACTGCACATCTTGTGGGATCTCAGTTCCCTGACCAGGGATCAAACCCAGGCCATGGTAGTGATAGTGCTGAATCCTAACCACTAGGCCACCAGGGAACTCCCGACAATAAGTTTTAGAGCCCACAAATGCCTTCCAATGTCTTCGCAGCAGCCATGCTGACCAAGGACTTAGAGGGCCGGGTTCTGCTTGGTGGTTCTGTCCGTGACCCCCTTTGGTTTTCACAACAGACATGGAAACTGGCTGGCACAGTGCAGGGTGAGGATGCACCTGGGATCCCAGTGGTGGGTCCAGATCTGACACCAGAGCAGGGGTGGGCACCTCTGCATGTTAATTCCATGATAATGAAACAAAGCGACATTTGCCTGAACTCAAAATAATGGCCAACCACAACGCACTCGCTATCATCCTAGCCAAGAGGAGGAAAATCTTGCCTAGGGACAAAAAGAGGAAATGGAGCTAGGAAAGACCTTGGTGTTTAAGGTATTTTCATTAACTCCAAAACTATATTTCCCTGATGACACCTCACGTGATAAACTGGGAACTTTTAAACTGGATGCACAAGAAGCCCAGGGATGGGGGGTGCTGGCCTGCCTTCCCTGACTTCAGAGCCAGCGCGAGTCACCACTTCCACCAGAGCTGTACAGTGACAGTGCCCTGATCTACTGAACCGCAGAAGAAAGTGTATTTCTACACAAACACATTTGAGAAAACATGGCCCAGCCACAGCATCTGTTAACATGAACCTTGAACCTTCCTCCACCAGCTTAAAAAAGGGTGCATCTTCCCTGGGACCCAAGTCTGAGTTGTAAGCCTAGCAGAGAGGAGAGGAAGGGGTAGGGAGAGAGGGGAGGGGAAGAGAATGAAGGAAGGGAAAGGGGGAGAGGAGGGGGAGGGAGGAAGTGGGGAGGGAAGAGGAGGGGAAGGGGAGGGGGCTCCCTCCTTTACCAATGGAGGCAGGAGAACACGCCCGTGCTCCTTATGCCTGATGGGCAGTATGTCCATTACTGAACAATTAAAGGCTCAAAGGAAACTATTAGGTCAAAAACAGTATGTCTCCATTATTATCAGCATGAATTTAGCTATTAACTTGGACACATAGTTACTGGTCCCCTGGATCATATTTTGTTTTTCCTGTTCTTCGCTCAATCCCCAGGAGAAAAGGGCAGGGAGTTTTAGGTGCCGATTCTTAGCTTCTCTCTCTAGTGAGACGTTAGGAAGCCAGGAAATTGCACTCGCTCTAAATATTCAAAGAGCTGCAAGTTGATTATTATGTCACGGGACCAAGAACATACTTAAGTTCTGTCAGCTCACACAGCCACCCAGTGCATGCACATGTCACGTGTAAACATACTTAACCCACCATCATCGGATGAGTTTACACAAATATCTGTAAACAACGAGAAGGGGTATTCCGAACTGGGACAAGTCAGAATGGTAGGCTCTCTTGGGAGAGCCCTGGACGTGGGACCCTCTGGGGACAGGGGGTGCTATGGCTGGGACCCCTGGAGTCCAGGTCCAAGTGTCCACAACAGCCCAACTCCTGGGTTCTGGCAATGGATGAAATGAGAGCCGTGCATGGCTCTCTGCCCCTTTCAAATGCAGGATCAGTACAACCTGGGGCTCAAGCAGTCGCTTGCAAACACAGCTGTGTATCCTTATCTCTGGGAGATTTGTAAAAATGCACATTTCCGGTCTCCAAAACCAGAGCTGACTCAATTGGTCGTAGGTGGGCCAGGAATCTCCCCAGGCGTTCCTATTCAAGCTGGCTTGGGAATGACACCCTTTATTTACCTAATGCTTTAGGACACATTTTTTAAAGTCGGAAGCAAAGTCTACATTTTGTTATGGTTGATTGTAAAAATAAAAAAACATGGGTTTTCATCAACAAAATAGCAAAAAACAAAACAAAACAATTCCCTTTCCCTTATATTAAAAAAATATATAGGATCAAGAGAAAAACAACCTAGTCTGGAGGCCTCCTGCCAACATAAGTTTTTAGCAAGTCCACTGGAGTTTTCTGGAAACGACTTGTGTTTTCTTACCTCCAGGCGCCGGATGATCTCCCGCAGCGGAAGGGCCGACTCCTGTCCGCCAATGAACGTGGTGGTAGGCAGGTGGAAGACCTTGTCCAGGTCAGACTCATCCAGGCCGTAGAACCCTACGAGGTGAGGAGAGACGGGCACAGCCATACGGGGGCCACAGTTTAGGAAAAGGGGGAGGGACTCCCCAGGGGAGAGAAAAAAGAAGAACAAAATCATAAAAACCTCTGTTATGTATGAAAATAAATACTGTATTACAGCCAGAAACACAAACTTTAGCAACAAACAGAAGCTGAGTATATTACTGGCATCACAGGTAAAGGAGAATAAATTCATATGATGCATATATTAGTCCAGTGCACCAATTATTCAAAATTTATAGAAAAATGTATTTCCAGGTGCCACAGACACAAAGCAATTTAGGTTTGAAAAGGCACTGGGTAAGTCAATCAGAAAGCAAATGAAAAATAGTTAAGGAGAGAATTCAAGTAGAAAATGAGGAACTGGGCTAGACTAGATCATATATGTCTTAATGGTGATGGCATTTGTATGTGGTGAGTGGAAGCTAGGAGACTGAGAAGTGAGGGACAGTCACCAAGAAGCCCAGTGGCCTGTGGGAGAGCTGGCAGGCAGCAGGGCAGAGGCTTCCACAGCCACCTCTGATGAAGGATGGCGCCGTCTCCTGGAAGACCTCCAACTGCACATAAAGACCCATCCTCCAGACAGTGCTCGTAAGTCACAGATCTGATTATCGCTCTCCCCAGTCCAATACCGACACGTATTTACTGACTAATTGCTAAGGAACCGACTATCACTGACTCATCACTGCTATTTGCTGAGCAACACGTGCAAGGTGCCTCCTCATCTGAAAGCATATTTCAAACTGACAAGCACGTGATGGAGTGGAGGGGCTCTTTCCAGGGCATTATGCGCTTGTTTCATGTTGCAATAAGCAAAGGGGAAGAGACTTGGAGGAAAACTGTCCAGTGACACTATAGGTTAGGCTCCCACCCACAAGATATTGGCTGGAGTGAGGCAAGATGCAGTTCACAATCCCAGACGCCGGGATGAAATGTGAAATGAGCACCCCCAGTCTCTAACACCTGACTGTGCAAAAGGTCAGACAGTCTCCCATGTCCTGGCCTAATTAAGTGTAAATAAGACAGAGGGCTCAGTAAGGGGCCCAAGCAGTTGCTTGCAAACACAGCTGTGCATCCAAATCTCTAGGGAATTTGGGAGATTTGTAAAAATGCACATTTCCAGGCTCCAATGCCAGGACTTGACTCAACTGGTCATGGATGGGCCATGAACATCCCTGGATGATCCTATTCAAGCTGGCTTGGGAACAACAGCTTTTATTTATCTGATGCTCTAGGACGCTTTTTTCATTTAAGTTTTAAAAGCAAATTCTATGTTTTTCAACCATTTTTGGTTTTATTAAAACAAAAGCAACCTGGCTTTTTTTCACCTTGGGGTGGTGGTGGTGATGGTAGAGTGGCTTGGTTAAGCTATGCACCCATTTCCTGCTGTTATTCTATCAAGAATGAGGATGGACCATCACGTGGGCCTGATAAAGCATGGCTCTGGCCCTTCACAGCCCAGCTCTCAGTGTTTATGGAGGAAAACCAGAGTTATTTGGGGGACACTTTTCTTAGCTCATGGGAACACTCAGCAGTGGGGGCTCAGGGAACTGGGGTATCCAAAGAGTGCACACTCTGTTGGGAACAGTTTGGACATTTTGATTGTGGAGTTAACCAACGACCCGTGTGTCCCAGAGGAGAACGTGGGCTTGTCGTGACCTTTCAGCATGAAGAGCCCACGGCCTCACCATATGTGTGATTTTTCATTTCCATCACCATGAACTGATCATTCTTGGGCTCTACTACTGAACTTCAAAATTGCTGGCCTTGCTTCTGAGTTCTTCAGTCATTTAAGAACTTAAATCTACACACGTCTGGGAAGGTACTATAGACATATTCCTACCTATTCCCCCACCAAGTGCAATTAAAAACCCCAGATATCATATATAAAACAAATGTAAGATGACGCCAAAGGGTGGAGAAAAAAGCCAACCAGCCAAGGAGGTCCCTGGGTTTCCTTTTGGGCTCCCATATCCCAGACTTGGAGCAAAGAATGTGGAAACCTCTACAGGTGTAGACAGAAAAAGCCCCAACAAAAGCTGCTCTCTTTAAAGGACCAAGAGAAAGGCAGCCTCTCAGGACAGAAAACTTTTAGACTGTAACTGCTCTGCTCCACCCAAACATGCGGAACACACTGCAGTCCCATCAACACCCTTGCCAGGCTGCGGTGCACTCTGACCTCTGACCCCACCCAAAGGTTTCAGAGAAGGCCCAAGAGGAAGCCCAAACTTTCATTCCCTCTGGGAGGTAATGCACTAGCCCACTCCCCCATCCTAATGTCAACAGAGACTTTGGGGCCCAGAATGTCCATCTCCACCGGGGAGTAACTAGGTGGGCCCCTCCCTACCAGAGCAGTGTTCAGAGGAGCCTTGCTATAACAAAGATTTAAACAAGATCCCATCTCATAATACCCAAAATGTCCTGGTTTCAATATAAAAAAAAAAAGAAAAATCACGTTTAACAAGAACCAGGAATATGTCAGATTGAACAAGAAAAGATAATCAATAGACACTAACACCAAAATGACACAGATGTTAGAATTATCTAAGATTCTCAAGAAGCCATTATCAAATGATTTCAGTGAGCAATTAAAACATGACAGAGACATGAAAAAAAAATTAAGTCTCAGCAAAGACATAGAAAGTCTCTGCAAAAAATTAAGATACAAAGAAGCACCAAATGGGAAATTTTGAAACTGCAAAATATCATAACCCAAATTAAAACTTAGTAAATGGGCTCAATGGCATTATCAGAGGACAGAGGATCAGTGAACTTAAAGGGAGAACAACAGACATAAACCAACCTGAAGAATACAGAGAAAACAGATGGGGGGGAAAAAAAGGGAAGAAAGTCCTGGGGACATGTGATGCTGTAACAAAAGATTTCACAATTGTGTTGATGAATCTCGGAAGGAGAAGAGAAAGTGGGAGGCTGAAAACTTCCCAAATATGGCAAAAGACTTACCCCACAGACTCAAGAAGCTCAGTGAACTCACAGAATAAAGCCAAAGAAATCCATGTCAAAATATGTTACAATTAAACTTTTGAGGGCTTCCCTGGTGGCGCAGTGGTTGAGAGTCCGCCTGCTGATGCAGGGGACGCGGGTTCGTGCCCCGATCTGGGAGGATCCCGCATGCCGCGGAGCGGCTGGGCCCGTGAGCCGTGGCCGCTGAGCCTGCGCGTCCGGAGCCTGTGCTCCGCCACGGGAGAGGCCACAACAGTGAGAGGCCCACGTACCACAAAAAAAAAAAAACAAAAACTTCTGAATTTAAAGACAGAAAAAATCTTGAAAGCAGCCAGAATATAGTGACACTTTGCCTAGAGGGCAAAAAACCTCAAATAACAGTGGATTTCTCAACAGAGGACAAAACAACTCAAATAATAGTGCATTTCTCAACAGAAGCCATGGAGACCAGAAGGAAGTAGCACCACACTTACCAAGAGCTGAAAGAAAAGAACTGTTTCCACAGAATCCTATATACAGTGATAATATCCTATAGGAATGAAGGAGAAATCAAAACGTTTTCAGATGAAGAGAACTAAGAGAATCTGTCATCCTAAATGAATGGCTAAAAGAAGTTGTAAACAGAAAGGAAATGATCCCAGAAGGAATCAGACAGGAGGAAGGAAGAAAGAACATGGAACTAAAAAATACAGGTAAATAAAAGACTTCTCCTCGTGGGTCTTCTAAATTATGTTTGATGATTGAAGCAAAATTTGTAATATTATCTGATGCAGTTCTAAACATATGTAGAGGAAATATTTAAGATAATTATATATTTTACATGTAGAGAATGAAGGGATGTAAAGGGAGGTAAGTACACTTCACTTGAACTGGTAAAATGATGACACCATTAGATTGTGATAAGTTATGTAGTGATATAACACCTAAACAGCCACTAAAAAGGCTAAAAACCATTAAAAACACACAGAGAGATGATCAAAAAGACTATATATAAATAAAAATGGAATTTTAAAGTATAGGTGTAAAAACCTAGAGGAAGTCAGGAAAAAGAAAGCAGAGAAATGAATAGGGACAAATAAAATGAAGGATAAAATGGTAGACTTAAGCCCTAACATATCAATAGTTACAGTAAATATAAATAGTCTAAATATACTACTTAAATGACAGAGATTGACGGAGTGGATTAAAAAAACAGGACCCAACTATATGCTTGACTTCAAATACAGTGATTTAGGCAGATTGAAAGTAAAAGAGGGCTTCCCTGGTGGCGCAGTGGTTGCGCGTCCGCCTGGGATGGAAGAAGATATGTCATGTAAAACATGTCCAACAAAAGCAGGAGTAGCTATATTATCATCAGATAAAGTATACACAGAGCAAAGAAAATTACTAGAGACAGAGAGGGACACTGTATGATAAAAAGATCAATCCACCCAGAAGACATAGCAATCCTAAATGTGTGTGTACCGAACAACAGAGACGCAAAATATGTGAAAAAAAACAACTGAGGACTAAAAAGAAAAATAGACAAACCCACAGTTTGTCTGGAGACTTCAAAGCCCTTCAGTCAATAATCGATTAAAAAAGTAGATAGAAAGTTGCCAAAGATATAGAAAGACCCTACAACTGGCAGGATCTAATGGACATTTATAGAACACTTCACCAAACAACAGCAGAGTATGCATTCTTTCCAAATGTCCATGGAACATATGCCAATTCAGACAATATAGTGGGCCATAAAAACACCTCAACAAATTTAGCAGAACTGAGGGACTTCCCTGGTGGTCCAGTGGTTAAGCATCTGCCTTCCAATTCAGGGGATGTGGGTTCGATCCTTGGTCGAGGAACTAGGATCCCACATGCCATGGGGCAACTGAGCCCACGAGCCACAACTAGAGAGAAGCCAGTGCGATGCAACTGGAGAAGCCCACGCGCTGTAACAAAAGATCCCGTGTGCTGCAACTAAGGCTCGACGAAGCCAAAAACAAAAAAATTTAGCAGAACTGAAATTATATGGAGTACATTCTCCAACAACAATGGAATCAAACTAGAAATCAATAAGAGAAATATAAAAGGAAAATCTCCAAATTCTTGGAAACTAAACAACACCTTCTAAATAATCCATGAGTCAAAGAAGAAATATTAAGGGGTATCAAAAAATACACTGAACTAAATGGAAATGAAAATACAACATGTCAAAGTCTGTAGGACAGCTAAAGCAGTTCTGAGAGGGAAATTTACAGCAGTAAATGCAAACATTAGAGAAGAGGAAAAGGCTCTAAGTAATCTATAAGATCTTACCACAAAAACCTAGAAAAAGAAGGGAAAAAAAAAGCAATACAAAGAAAGCAGAAGTAAGGAAATAAAGATAAGAGCAGAAATAAATGAAATTGAAAACAGCAAAACAGAAAAATCCATGAAACAGCTGGTTCTTTGGAAAGATCAGTAACATTGACAAACTTCTAATAGGACTAACAAAGAAAAAGAGAAGACACAAATTACCAATATCAGGAATAAAAGGGGATATCAATACAGACCCTGCAGATATCAAAAAGATACTAAGGGAATACTATGAACAACATACACTTGACAACTCAGATGTAAACAAACCATTCCTAGAACAACACAAACTGCTGTTACCCACCCACTATGAAACAGATAATCTGAATAGCTCTAACTTTTAAAGAAATCGAATTCATAAATAAAAAGCTTCTGAAAAAGAAATCCAAACCCATATGGTTTTGCTGGGGAATTCTACTGAATGTTTAAAGAAGAATTAACACCAAGTCTACACAGTCTCTTTCAGGAATCAGAGTAGGAAGAAAACTTCTCAGCTTATTTTACAAAGCTAGAATTACCCTGATACCAAGAGCAGAAAAAGACAGTCAGAAAAAAAAAAATTACAGACCAATATTCCCTACGAATACAGATGCAAATACATATATATAGATGCAGCAATATGCAAAAAGAATTATATACCATGACCAATTGAGGTTTATTCCAGAAGTACATGTAAGTTTGGTTCAATATTTGAAAATCAATCGATGTAATCCACCATTGATCAGGAACAAAGCAAGGATGTTCATTCTTATGCCTCTTAGTCAACATGGTACTGGAAGGTCCAACCAGGGTAATTGGGCAAGAAAAGGAAATAAAGGGCAAACAGATTGGAAATGAAGAAATAATTGTTCCTATTTTCAAGTGAGATGATTGCCTACCCAAAAAATTCTAAAGAATCTACTAAAAAAAAAAAAAGTCCTAGAATAAGTGAGCTCAGCAAGGTCACAGGACACAACACAAAAACAATCAATTGTATGTCTAGATATTAGTAATGAATAGATGGACACTAAATTTTTTTTAAAAAAGGAAGTACTGACATGAAAATCTAACAAAACATGTACAGAATTTGTATGCTGAAAACTACAAAAAGCTGATGAAAGAAATCAAAGATCTAAATAAATGAGACATACTATGTTCATGGATTGAAGGGCAACATAGTAAAGATGTCAATTGTCCTTAAATTGATCTATAGGTTTAACACAATCCCTACCAAAATGTCAGCAAGAGTTTTTGTAAATGTAGACAAGCTTATTCTAAAATTTACATGGAAAGAGATAGGCCCTAGAACAGCCAAGGCAATTCTGGAAAAGGAAAATAAAGTTCAGCAGCTACAGTAATCAAGACAGTGTGGTACTGGTGGAGAGACACACCTTTTAAAAGAACAGAGAACCCAGAAACCGACCCACTGAATAAGTCCAACTGATTTTTGATAAAAGTGTATAAAAGCAATTCAATGATAAGAAAGACAAACTTTTCAGTTAATGGTGCTGGAGTGATTGACATCCACAGGCCAAAAATAAACAAATCTTGATCTAAACTTCATATCCTATACAGAAATGAACTCAAAATGGATCATAGAGTTAAATGTTAAATGCAAAACTATAAAACCTTTAGAAAAATACAGGAGAAAATCTTCAGGATCTAGAAATAAGAAAAGAGTTCTTAAACTTGACATCAAAAACATGATCCATAAAAGGGAAAATTGATACACTGGACTATAGAGTTTAAAACTTTTGCTCTGTAAAAGACCCTATTAGCCAAAGAACAGAAACAACACAAACGTCCTTCAGTGAGTAAATGGTTAAAACAATTCTGGGACATCTATGGCAAGGAATGCTACTCAGCAATTAAGAAGGAAAAAACTAGTGTTAGAAAATCATGCTGATTGAAAAATGTCAATTCCAAAATGTTACATATTGTGATTTGTAAAATATTCTTGAAATGACAAAACTATAGAAATGGAGAACAGAACAGTGGTTGCCAGGGGTCAAACATGGGGGTGGGGTAGAAGGGGAGTAAGTGTGGCTACAGAGGGGCAGCAGGAATGACCGCTGGAGTGATGTAGACCTCTGTGGCTTGACTGCTGTCAGTGTTGGTATCCTGGTGTGATGTACTATGGTTTACAAGATGGTACCACTGAGGGAACTGGCTGAAAGGCATATGAGAATGTCTCTGTTATTTTTCATAACTGCATACAATTATTTCAAAGTGAAAAGTTTAATCAAAACTAGAGTCTCACAGACATTAAAAGATGGAGGAAAAGGAGAACTTCTGAGTGACACCTGGCATGGAAGGAAGACTGACCACTGGGGTGAGTGACAGCAGGCAGATGACCCCCGGCACCCCACTCTGGATTCTTCAAAGGTGCTCTGCCCAGAACCAAGGGTCATTTAGGATTCCTTACTTCATTAAGTAACTTTTTATCAGTACTTCAGTTGTCCTTCAAACATGGGAAGATCAAAAGGGAAAAAATGCCCAGGAAGCAGAATCTGAAAGAATCCAGAGTCCAGTCAAAGGCACAGTGCAGGACGTGGAGGAAAGGATGTGCCAACATGCAGAATGTAGTGTGGCCTCGGGTCCCCGCTGGCTACAGCGGGAGCTAGAGACAGCCTACGCTAAAGACGGAAGCCCAGCGAAGCGATGGTGAGACACACGTGGAGATGAAAATGATCTTCAGAACACAAATGGACAGAAGCTAATATGACATGGTAAGTAGCTCTACCTGTTGGATAACAGCTATATGACAGGAAAAACATATCTCAAGACAATTAACAAACTTCAAAACACTTGACAGAGTTGTGTCAACTTTCCCCAAATTGCATGCTGGGGAAAGCTGCACATCCTGTTCAAATGAAGTCCTCAGCTCCAGAAAAGTGAAAGGCTCGTTATTTTCATACCTCCTACTGTTAGCATTCGAAGTCGTTCCTTGAAAACTGCAAGATCTGAGAGGCAGAGTGGGATAGCATGGGTGAGTGCAGAGGGAAAAAGACAGGTGAGAGTTAGTTTAAAAAAACCCAAAACACCCAAAACCCTACACCATTACCGCAGGAATAGGCAGCACAAACACTGTCACACAGACATAGACACTGAAGGAGAACAAGGGAGGGGGGATATGTGGTCTGAGAGCTACTTTGATAAACATGGAAACGGTTCATGAACAGCTGGAATAAGGTGAATCTGAAGGAGGGAAAGGCCACTCCCTGAGACCAAAAAGCCACCGTGTGGTGGCAGCTGAGACCTCCTCACTTCCCCATCCTGAACAAGTGGCTGACACAGAGCTCTCCTGGGAAGTCAAATGTACCCAGTCCAGACTGCTTTGGGATGAAAAAACTGGGGAAAAGAAAATGAAAAAGCCTAATTTTTGAGTCCCATTCCTCAGAACTAGAGCATCAGGCAGCAGACTAGACCCAAAACCTCAAGCTCCTGCTGGATTCTAAAGAGTAGAAGGTAGGTCCTTGGCCACCTCTCTCGAGAAGGTAGACCCAGGATGGAGGAACTCAGCTGCTGAGGACACAGGCTGAGAGCCACACACGTGCACCGCTGCACACACTCCTGCCCCACACCTGGAAGCTTGCCTGGTGCTAGTGAGAATCAAGATGTTGATCTGGACACACTAAATACCCCCTGACGCTGGTTCCCTGGGAGGGCGGGCCTGATGACTGAGGGGTCAGAGCATGGTCACTGGCACTGTGGCTGCTCCCTGCCCTGGGAGTAGAGAGGAAGGCCAGCCAATGCATCCTTAGACGCTGATGGCAAGAGCTCTGACTCAGAGAGGACGGAGACGCCTGCTCTGAGTGGGTAAAGCTCTCCTCCTCGCCCTCGAGGACGGCAGCACCTACCGAAGACCTCAGAGCCAGTGGCTCTCAAGACAATGGAACGTCCAGGTCCTGCACAAAAGCATGGATGTTTTGCTTAAGGCAAGGATGAAGACTCTTCATTTTTTCCCTTCAATCCTCATAATCAAGACATAGGACCATGCCAAGGAGCCATAAGCGTTGCCTGTCAGACTATCTCCCCACCTCCCACGCCGTCTCCCCACCCGCCGCCGGCCTCAAAGGGAACTGCAAACGTGCATCTGTTAAAAAAAAATCTAGGGACTTCCCTGGTGGCGCAGTGGTTAAGAATCTGCCTGCCAATGCACGGGACACGGGTTCGAGCCCTGGCCCGGGAAGATCCCACATGCCGTGGAGCAACTAAGCCCGTGCGCCATGACCACTGAGCCTGACCACTGAGCCTGCGTTCTAGAGCCCGCGAGCCACAACTAATGAGCCCGCGTGCCACAACTACTGAAGCCCGCGCGCCTAGAGCCCCTTGCTCTGCAACGAGAAGCCACCGCAATGAGAAGCCCGCGCACCGCAACGAAGAGTAGCCCGAGCACCGCAACGAAGAGTAGCCCGCATGCAGCAACAAAAACCCAACGCAGCCAAGAAATAATGAAATAAAATTAAAAAAAAAAATCTAAAGGCAATCTGGTAAAATGTTTACATTTTTTCACTCTGGGTACTGGATACATGGATGCTTTTATTTTTATCTGCACTTTTTGGATATTTTTAAAATAAAATACGAAGAAAAGACACAAACCGAAGGCGAGTGGAAAGAGAATAGATATTCTGGTTGTCATTTACAGAAAGCGCAAGGGATTCCCAGCACCTGAGCACTTCAAAACATTTTTAAAAATTACTTCTTGATGAGCACAAGATGCTCTGCTGGAGAGACAGAGAACGGCTGAGATCTGGCCGTGTTCTTTCTAAACGAAGCATAGCCGGAGAGAAGCAGGGATGTGCCTTGGTCTGCCAGTTCCTGGGCATCCAGGAGGGAGGACACCCCTGCAGGGGGATGTACCCACAATGACCTTAGCTTGGCCTGCCCTCCTGAGTCACTTGGGGAACCTGATCCCAACTCTTCACTCAGTGGCCTGGTGGCACCACACACTCACTGCACACAGCAGCCAATAAATGCTAAGTAAACTGCTCTCTATTGTTCGGAAATTATGAAAGCAGATTAAAATTCAACTCTATTTTTAGCTCATTCTTCCCAGCCATCAAGGGGGCAAAACTCAACCAGAAAGAATGCTCTGGAAGGTCAGAAGGGTGGGGAGACTTCATGTCCTGCTGTGCTGGACATGAAGGAGCGAAAATGTTGCCATAATTTGGACTTTTGAATTGCCCTTTTAACTATTTAACTCAAGTTCATTTCCTAAGACTGACAATTTGCAAACACTAATGGTAAACAGAAGGTTCACGCCTTCCTCTCTTTTATTTACAGAATGTTTTGAGTGCTCCTTTAATTATGTTTAAATCTCACATTTAAGTAAATTTCAATCATTTTTGTCACTGTGAATAGTTATACTATAGAATTTATACAGAAACCACAGACGATGGCATTTTTAAGCTGGAATCTAACTCAAATGCTGCACTTGGAAGAGGAGAGGAAATTGAGGGCAAGAGCTAATGAGAACTTTCTCCACGTCCCCACCCAGCCAAGGGCAGCTCTGCTGAGGCCAGAAACAAGACTGCCCCACACCCCGTCCTCACCCCAGCGAAGCAAGGACTGGATGCCAGCGCAGGACTGCAGCCTGGAGGGGAAAGAGCGCACAGGCTGTCTGGAGTTGATTTGTTTCTACTTAAGGTGGCAACAACCCCGACCCCAACGGACTTGCTGTCAAAAGCTGCACGCTGACCCTTCTTTAGGGCCAACCAGGAGAGGCCTCGCTAGGAAACGTGATCCCATCTGGAGACTTCCCACCTCTCCCTAGGGAGGAATGTGGAATGTGTGCCCAGGCATCTCAGGTTGGAGATCAACTCTCCTCCACCCGACGAGGTGTGGTGGACATAAATCAAGATGCGCTTCTGGGGGACACCTGGAACCTGGTTCCTAACATAACACATCTTGGGAAAAGGCCCCCCTTTCCTAAGCAGTCACCGCACAATTCTAGAACATAACCCACACCTAACTGAGAAACATTAATTTTTAAATTTTAATCAAAATAATCAGTAATCCCACCATCTCAATGATATTTCTGTTGCATTCACAGTATGTTCTGTGTGCGCGTGTCTCATGGTGACCCTGACATGCTGGGACCATCCAGGAGCTGGAGCATGTCGGCCAAGTCTGCCGTCTACCTGTTAACACTCTCTCTACCTGTGACTGCAGGGGCCCTGAGTATTTCTAGGATGTTAGCATAGGGAACCTAGGCCAGCGTTTCCCAACCTTCTCAGAATTGGTCAGAAAGGGGAAAGAACTTCAGTGGAAACTTTTCATATTTTCCATCTTATTAAAAAAATTTTGAGGGGACATCAGCCCCGCTCGCCCTGCAGACCTTCACTGGCTAGCGCTGCCCTTGGGAACGGTTTCCTGACTTCACCCAAGGCTCGTGGCTGCTCCTGCACCCCTCGTGCTGCTCCAGAACAACACAGTGCTCAAATACATGGGGGGTGATCACCACCTGGGCCTCGGGTTCCCCACAAGAGGGTGGAGAAATCGTGCCGCATCCACTGGGAGAAAGGAATGGCAGCTCAGAGGTGTTATGAGTGGGACGCAAGCTTGGGGAAGGCTTCTGTGCAACACAGGACACCACTGCAGTCACTCACTTACCCCAGACCAACACGTGGGCCATGCCGCCCCCCCCCCCCCCCCCCCCCCCTCTCGCGGCCCGTGGGACGCAAGCTTGGGGAAGGCTTCTGTGCAACACAGGACACCACTGCAGTCACTCACTTACCCCAGACCAACACGTGGGCCATGCCGCCCCACCCCCCGCCCCCGCTTTGGCAGGTCCCTGCACCAGAGCTACCCTGCTTCCTCGTCACTCAGGTTGTAGCCCAGTCCTTACTACTACCAACTCCTGTGGGACCGACTCTGGGTTATTTGCTCCATTTCTTGGTTTCTAAATACGTATCTTTACCAGAGAGACCAGCAGCTACTTATCTCAAAAGATTGTTAATAATCACAGTAGCTCACACCTTCATGGAGCTTAGTAAGCTCCAGGCACTATTCTAAGGAGTTTATTTAATTCTGAAACAACCTAACAGATGAGGAGACAGAGACAGAGGCACACAGCTAGTCCTGGCAGAGCCGGGCTTCCACATAGGAAGCTGGCTCGAACCCAGGCCCTGAGGTTCGGATATGATGGTGGGCAGGAAAGTGCTCTAGGGACTGTCCAGTGTCCCTGAACAGAGCGGTCACGTTGGACCAGTTGTTTTCATAAAGACCTACATACATCAAGGGTGAGATAATCGAAGACTAACTTTCCTACACTAATCCCATTGATCACGACCTTTTATGTCACACTATTTTGAATTCTCAGGATGCAATGACCTTTTCTCCCGCACAGGAGGGGGCTGCTGCCCAACTTTCTCCTGGTGTTTCTGAAGGGCTCCCAGCTGGAGGATGCCCAGTCTTTCTCAAATGAGCTCAGGGAGTTCTGGGCCACCTCTGTTGTGTCTCTGGCTTATAACCCTCGCCACGCTGACGCAGAACCTCACAGAGGCACACTCGGGGTGCTATTCCAGAGTAGAATGTAAGGCAAGGCCGAGATGGCCAAGAAAGAACTAGGAAGAAGGACAGAGCTCCTGCCTCTGCCCCTGCCCCTGATGAGAGCTGTGAACGGAGGAGACAGGCAGCATCAACAGGCCTGGGGGCTCTCACCCTTCACAGACTCCTGGGCTGGGATGGCCTGGGGGGCACTTCCAAGAAAGCCCCGCCTGTGCCTGTGGGCTGCGGCGGGCGCCATCCCACCTGACCAGTCTCGAGTGGGACAGAGAAGAGCTCCAGGCTCCCCAGGCAGTGCTAATGAGCTGGGAACCACTGAAAAAGGTCCGTTTTGATACCAAGAAACTAGCAACCAGGGATGGCACAAGGAACAGGGGAGATGCAGTTTCCGACGGGAGAAGGAGACCCCACCTCCCCTGTGCCTTTCTTGTTTAAATGCTTGACTGTGCATGGGAACGCAGCCTCTGTGGCCTGTGCCGGGCTGGCTCTGCAGTCGTCCTTTTCTGGAGAGACAGCTCCAGGGCACAGGGCCTTGAGCTCTCACCAGGCAGCTGGTGCCCTGGGGCTCGCAGGCCTCTCACGTAGTGGGGGTGCTCTGCCTTGCACCTGGAGGGGACTCGCGGTGCTGAGGGGGCTTCAGCGCTGGTGAGCACAGGTTGGGTCGGGCCTGGGTGCTGAGGGGGCTAAGTGGCGAGGAAGAGGAAAGGAGATCCAAGTGTCCTGGGGGACACTGCAAAGAGAAGCTCACTTCTGGGGTGCACAGTTGTCACGACTCAGTAAAGTAGCAGGATTAAGCTCACGTCCTGCCGACAATCTGAACTGGCCCTATTTAATCATATTCAGGAGGGCTTCTCTAATCTTTCTTCCAAAAACTGCTACAGTGCAGGTACAAAGTAGAGGGAACCCTGTATTAGCTAGGAGTGTTTCTGAAATGAAGACAGAGCAGAGACAAACCCCTAACAGCAATCCCAGGGCCAACGCTGTTTGAAATCCAGCCTTACCTGACTAGTGCCTGACCTCCCACGTCACAACTCGGACACGCCTCTAAGGGCATTCGGGCACCACAAGGCGTTAGTGACTGTTATTCAGGAGGCAAATTTCGTCCCCTCCCAAAGAGCAGCGTTAGGCAGGTAGGCAATCATCAGTTTTATTAGCATGCACAGTGTTTCTCGAAAACAACCTGGCCATTGAAATATTAGTCACGTCGTCATTTCTGTAGCACAGGTTAGCAGCACGGTGACTTAGAGCAGGTTAACTCGAGAAAGCAACCGCAGGTGTGAGCCCAGCCACGCCCCTCTGCTCAAGACAGAGGCGGTACGGCGAGCCGGGCTACAAGCGCCTGCGCGCCGCGTGTGCCTCCCTGCACGCGGGGACGCCTTCCAAAGTTTCCTCAGTATGATCACCGGCATCTGAGACTTGAGACACCCAAACTGCACCCCCTGCTCGGGAATTCGCCCTGTCAAAGGCAGGCCACACCGTGCTTCAGAGCAGACAGTGTGTGACAACGGTCCTGAGCAGTGCCCCGTCCGGGGCAGCACTGCCCTGAGATCTGGAAACCGAAGCCAGACGAGCTGGTCTCTGGAATATCTTCTGACCCGCCTGCCTGGGTGGGTCATCTTTTTCTCTGTGCCACAAACCTTTTCTGCCCCCAAATTTTACTTTCCAATTTTGAGACTTAGACAATTGAGCTCATACAATCTGGCTGAAAAGCTGAGATAAAAATAACTTGCCCAAAACACACTAAGGCTACATGACTGATAAATGTCAAGTGATCAGAACGAAGGAAACTTAAGAGTCTTTCCCTTCCGCCTGTGGACGTCCTGGCTGCCACAGGCTGGGACACAGAGAGAGGAGCCACGCAGCGCAGCACTGGCCGCTCTCAGACCCTCACCAAGTTTGTCTGTGGATGAGATAATATCAGCGGGCACGGAGGAGTCCAGATCAGCATCCAAAATTCCCAGGGGGTCCAGCTGTGCTACATGGTGCCCTCGAATCTATGAATGGGCCAGCGATGGAGAGGGAAGGACACACACAAAAGGACAGGAGAAAAAAAAGAGGGAAGGGGTAAAAAAAAAAAAAAAAAGTAAAATTACATTAAAATTAGTGTTTACAGATTAATTCTCACCCACGTTTGAAGAAACAGTTACTGGAGCATCATCAAAATTTACACAACTAATTCCGAGAGGATCAAGTTTTGCAATGTGGTGACCCCTGACCTGGAAGCAATAATACAAGCAGTCATTAAGCAGGTCCTGTGGGCTGTGGCGAGGGGTAAAAGTTGCACTTGGTCAACCCTTTCCCTGAGAGCGCCAATGAACCCAAACAACAAAGTCAGTTTGTAAAAAGCCTTACAATAGTTTGTTTTAAAGCACTATTGTGCATAAATGCACTTTTATAAAAAGGGGATAAGCTCCTCAGGTTTTGATAAACCTGGCAGTCTAAAAGGACCCATTTCTCGGGATCCTTACACAGTTTTCCTGGATAAACAGAAATGGGACATGCTGGGGACTTTAGCTCCAGGGTGAAGACCACTCAGCTTAGAACACGCAGAAGTCCCTAAGGAAGGTGTGCGTGTGGCCCTGCTGCGTGGGTCAGGGCACAGGGAGCACAACAGCAGACAGCTACAACAGGGACCTCGGCGCCTGATCTGAACTGTTTAAAAGCAAAAAGACACGGAAAATCCCTTCCAATTTTGTTTCTTTAAGTCTTGGATACTTTATCCACCGTTTCTTGCTAACAATTTGGGAAGGGGAGCAGCTGCTGAGAAGTCACTTAAAGACCAACAGAAATGACTGAGGCTGAATGAGCCAGGCAGTGGTCAGCACACACCAACTGCGCCTCTTTCTACAGAAACGCCCACTGTGAACGGCGTGCGTCTCGTCATTTGCCCTGGGGAGAGAGCCTGACTTGCCAGGCTCCAACAGGACAGACCCACCCTGTGCTACCTGTCCTGACACTTGTGGCAACTGGCCCCGTGGGCGGAGGGGAATGGTCCACACGGCCGTTTCCAGGAAAGAGAACGTCGGAGACAGAACTCTGTGGTGTGACACCCCTGCTACGTTGCAGCAATGCCAGAAGAGGCAGCAGGGGAGCCCAGGTCCTGAGGGCTCCCAGAAGGGCCTCCCCGGGCCTGATTTCTCCTCCTTTCCCCCTGAGAACTACTCACAGACCAGGTGGTAAGGTCTGAATTCTGGGCTCTTCTCCACGCCAGGCGGATATCCTGGAAGGGGCTTCTGGGCTCTGAGAAAGGCCACGGGAGCCCTTGGTTCTGCATGAGCCTCCTCCAATGGGGCTGACCACTGACCGGAATGTTCCTGGAGAGGTGGCCCCTCTGCAGGCTCAGCTGCCCCTCACCTGCCTCTCCCTGCTTCCATGGGCTCTGCTTCTGTCCCCAAACCCTACAGGTTCATTTTCTCTTACTGCATTTGGGCCCTAGCAGCTGAGAAGGGGAGCAGCCCACACGTCCCAGTCACGGCTCCCTCCCGGGGGTTGGCACTTCCCCTGACGCCCGGGCACTGACTGCGTTTCTCTGCTTACAAATCATTCTTGCCAACCTATGGGAAGAAATAAGGGCAGGTGCTAAAGGTGGCAGAGGATCTGCTCAAACGGGGTGAGACTGCCTGGGCTCCTTTTCTCTTGTCATATGTTATTTTTGCCTCCCTCCAGCCCAGAGCAGGGAGAGAGAGCGCCTAGTGTTTGGTGGGGGTGAAAGTTAAGTGACAACCTTCACAGGGTCAGCTGGGCACTCTGTCACGGATGGCTGGCCGCTGCCACCTTACCTGGTAGGCCCTGATGAGAGACTGCACCGCCAGGTGATCCTCCACCAGCTTGTCCACGTTGGGCTGAACCTCCACCAGGGGCCGCGCTCTGGCCACAGCTGACAGGGAGCCCAGGCTCAGGGGGAGCGGGCTCTGGTAGGCGGTGCCCGGGGGCGCTCCGGCATTGGTGTTTCGGAAAAAAATGTCCCACGACTGAAGACAAAGAAGGAACACACATGTCACTCCGTTGCTCCCCTAAGGCCTAGGACTCATTTTTAGCCAAAAAGAGAACTGTTCTTGGCAGGTAAGTCTTGATTACGTCCATCTACCAGTAGCCTGGTTGGGTCAACTTCTTCCTACTCTGGACAGCCTGCTTCTGCCCCCAGAGGGTGGGTCTCTCAGAGGCTGGGCCCCTGCTTCCATCATTCCCTCAGATGTGCCTCCTTACCGCCAACCCTACGACGCAGATGCCCTCCCATCAAAACTCCCAAGGCCCAAGGCCGAGCAGCTCTGCCCGGCTTGCGGGTGCCAACTGCTTCCACGACAGGCAGCCCAGGAGGCAGGTGAACAGAGGCCTTCCTGCCCCATCTGTTCCCTGCCTAGTCATCCGGAAGACCAATGCTCGTGGCCCTCCTGCCTGTAGGGCTGCAGCTGCCCCAGGTCCTCAAACCCCAACTGGGCATCCTGAGGGGAACTGAGTGCATTTAGATCTGCTCTCCAGACCCCAGAGGCGTGGCACAGCTTTTGAAGCCCAGGCCTGCCTGCTTGTGCTTTCTCCCCGGACACAAAACAGAATCAGGGAGACTTCCCTGGTGGCACAGTGGCTAAGACTCCGCACCCCAACGCAGTGGGCCCAGGTTCGAGCCCTGGTCGGGGAACTAGATCCCAACACGCATGCCGCAACTAAGAGTTCGCATGCCGCAACTAAGGAGCCCGTGCACTGTGGCTGAGGAGCTGGCGAGCGGCAACTAAGGAGCCCACCTGCCGCAACTAAGACCCGGTGCAACCAAATAAGTAAATAAATATTAAAAACAAAAACAAAAAAACCCCAAACAGAATCAGGGCCTTTATGTAAGAGGCAGCCCAGAGCTCGGACCTGCGAAGCCTGAAGCGTCCCCACTGACCCCTACAGAAATAGTCTTGTCACTAAGGGCTCAGGGTGTGCAGTCAGAGGCAGAACCTCAAATCTGAGCTCTGAGATCTTGGCAAATAAACCTAAATTTCTGTGCTCAGTTTTTTCATCCGTAAGATGAGGACAAAAAAAACTGTATATTCTTCATAGGTTTTTTTTCTAAAGACTAAAGGCATTTAGCACACAATCTGGTAGGCCGTTGGCATTACTGGTAGTAACTGGTATTACTACTGGTTTCAACTTCCTTTGTGCTAACGTGAACTCCTCTTCCTATTATTTTTGGCTATTTTGTGTTTGATTCAATTTTTTCTTTTCTTTTTTTTTGGGCCATGCTGTACGGCTTGTGGGATCTTAGTTTCCCGACCAGGGATCAAAACTGTGCCCCCTGCAGTGGAAGTTCGGAGTCCTAACCACTGGACCGCCAGGGAATTCCCTGATTCAATTTATAATCTGCATAGACACTGTGAACTATAATCGTTTATCTCATACAAAGACGTGAGGCTTAAAATAAAATTTTAGAGGTCAGAGAAACTAAGACTTAATAAAATTCCATTGCCAAAAAATATATATTAAAACTCAGAGAGTTTAGAAATGTGCAAACATTGTCTTTCTTCTCTGCCATGCATTTTCCAGTTTCTAAGATTCTTCTGTCAATAAACTCTGGTTAGACTTCTAGAAAAATCCGGAGACGAGAAACCTCACTAGATTTTTGTTCGCCCTCCCAGTTAAGTGCCACCCAGATGTTGTCCAGATGGGCTCGTCTGGGAGCTTGGGCAGGTGTCGAATGGGTCTATCTGTGTCTGGGCAGAAACCTTGAGACTGGTCCTGAAGCCTGAAGTCTTCTGGCTTTTTCAGGCAGGCTCTTTATGACATGTAGACGTGCTGACCTGGACGGTCCGAGAGACGGCTGCCGCCAGTCACAAACCCCTGGGATGCGCACAGGCCTGGAGCATCACACAGGGCAGCCCGGCCTCCCACTAAAAGTGTTTCTGAGGGGAGCTTTCCAGAATGTTTATATCATTCTACAATAAGAACATAGTCCTTTTGTACTCAAAAAGATTAATTTAAAAAACCAAACTATTAGGGAGATGATAGTACAACATGGTGAATATACTAAAAACCAGAATTGTACAATTTTTACATGTGAATTCTATCCCAATAACAATTTTTAAATGTTTTAACATATCTCACTATTCAAGGTTTTACTGTTTTTACCTTTCTGGTTAATTTTCAGCATGTCAGCTGACGGTAGAAGGGAGCTCTGGGGTTCTCTTTTGGCAAAGGCCATAACACCGACTGCAGAGCACCTTGCATCACGTGACCTGACAATCAGGGGCATTCTACATCCAGGGCTTGGAACCCCAAGACCATTCTCTCCCTCTGAGTCCTCTAACAGGGCTAAAAGCAGTATGCCCACCAGAGAAAGCAAATGACTTACTCTTGTGAGAGAAAGGAGAGGATGCCTCAGGATCAGCAGCCTTGGGCAAGGTAAGGCTGCCCCAAGCTCAGCACCCACCTGGTTCCTTACAAAGGCCTAAGGAGCAGACAAGCTGGACACCCCCAAACCTTTCTGACTCTGTGAGCTTGTACAGCAGGCCATGCAAGCTCCACGCATTCTGGGAGCAGCTCTGGCCCAGGGCTTTCCCTGGCCCCCACCCATACCTCCAGTAACCGAGGGCCTGGACTAAAAGGAGCCCCCGCTGATAGGGCAGGGAATGCGGCAGGAGTCAGCCCAGCATTGCACGGCAAGAACCAACAGCACGCTGCTCCTGCCCTGTAAAACCTGATCTAGTTTCTGCTTTGCCCCCGGCGGGCTCTAGCACTGGCGTCCCCACCCTTACATGTGTCCATGCCAAGTCCTGCTCTGGACACATACCCTGGGACTGCAGCGGGGCTGAAGGACAGGGCATGACCCTGAAACCAAGTAGCCTCTGGAGAGAAGCACACAGGATCCCAGCTTTCTTCAAGCCTTAAACACTGTCTTCTGCCCCACAGAACGCATGAAGACATGTGTAGAAATGCAGCGGCAGTCGCCCAACGACAAGACCTTGGATCGAGAGGGTCCCCTGGCTGCACGCCGACCCCCTCACCCTGATGGGCACCAGCTGCTGACAGACCCAGAGCCAAAAGGCATAGCAAAAACCACAAGTTCACCTCTCTTTAGAAAAATCAGCTTTGAATAACAAGAACAGTAGTGGCAGCCACAGAGGTAGGAGTAGCTACCACACTGATGCTCCAAGCACCTGGAATGCCAACTACAGCCTCCTGGGGAGAGGTTCAGGCAGGCAGGACTGACACAGAGTGGTCACCAGGAAGGGATACTGATCGGGTTAAGTAAGACAGAGCAACCCTTACATCAACAGCATCTCTCAGGCTGGCTGACCCTTGCCAAAGCCGGCAAACAATAAAATCAAAGGATTCCCAGGGCTGACCCCCGGAGGGCGCAGGCCGAGCCCCTGGGTGGCCGTGGGGGTGGGGCGGGGAGGGAAATCTTAGTCATCGGGCCTCCTCTCTCTGACCTTCCTTTGTGCTTGGGATAAAACTCCAGGTGATTTTCAATTGGCTGAGGACAGCGACACAGATGGAAATTCTGCTCAAGCTGGAGGCGGTCAGAAAAAACTGGTTCCTACCAGTATTGCAGAGAGCTGGGAACCACTGGGAAAGAATATGCCAGGAATGCAGCTTCCTCCTGTCCCGTAATTCACCCCCACTGAGCAGCTCAGCTTCCCTGCAGCTCTGGCAGGCCCTCCCCCCACGCTCTGGGCAGGTGTGGGTACCTGCACTCAGGTGAGGGCCCGGCCAAGGAGCCCACCCCAACAAAACGGCAAGCCCCCTTCCACCAGATCCGATCAGTTTGCACACGTGGGTGACAGAAAGTTCCTGGCGGCATACACTTTGCAAAACCCTCACACCGCAGCTTAAAACTGGTAAATCTTCACGTAAGTCAGACCTCAAAAAAAGTTGATTTAAAAAAAAAGGCTGTGAAAATGAAGGTCATTTTTTTTGGCTTGCAGGTTTCGCCGCCCTTCAGAGGCCGAGCTTCTCTCCCTCCAGCATCTTCTCCAAGATGCCTCTTCCACCCCTCCCTTCCCCACACCTGAACTGGCTTCTGCCTTCTTTCGGTAGTAGCCTGCGCCTCCCCCACTCCTGCTGCCTGGGGCGCTCAACCCCTCTCCACACATTGACCCGCGTCATCTTCAACCTGTGGCTCTGTCACTCACTATCTGGAGAGGGTTTCCCTTCTGATAATCGCAGCCCTCATTTGCACACATCTGAACTTGAGGCTTTGATTACCCGTATGTCTACCTGCTGCCAGTTCTGGTTCTCTCCCCGGCAGCGGCTTCCCTGCTGCCAGAACCAAGTGTCTGCAGACCCGCTGCAGGGACAGGTGACCACGAGGCTGAAGTGACTGGTCAGTGGGCCCTTTCCCAAATGAAGAGAAAACTTCAAGAAGAGGATGCCTGTGCGGTCCCACATGCCCCCTGTACGTGGAGCTTCGCGGCCTCCGTGCCACAGAGGCGAGCAGCCCTGGCCCATCAACGGAGGTGTAGGCCGGCCACCCACCTCCCATGACTGGGTTTAAGGCCATTAACTTGTTGCTGAAATGACTTAAACCAAAACACAATAGATTTCAAGTGCAAATAAGTATAACATTCTGGGTAAAGTGAAACCAGAATTCTTACATTTAATTTTAGATAACTAAAAGCATTTAACTGTAGTACATGAAGTTCTGTTTTCAAAAGCCATTAGCTCCTATGCTCCCCCATACACCGCCCAGACTTCTCCCAGCCCCAGCGGGCTTTCCCTACTGCCGCCGGTCCTCTTCTCCCCAGTCAGAGGGAGCTCTTCAGAGCTGCAAACACGCCCCTTCTCTGTAACGTCTAAGGAGGCTGGTCCGGTGCTTTGCACATAGTAAGTGCTCAGCACACCTGCTGAGCTAAGTTCAGACAGGACAGACTCCTTCAAAGGCGGACATCTTGACAGGTGTGGTGTCAGATGCAATGTCAGGTGCAGTGGTAGGGCTGGTGTCAGGTGTGATGCTAGGTGCTGTGCTCCCTGGGATGTCAAATGTGGTGCTGGGGGGCGTTAGCTGTGGTTCTAGGGATGGTATCAGGTGCCGTGTCAGGTGTGATGCGAGGTGGATGCCAGGTGCTCGGTCTGGCGTGGTCCTAGGTATGGTGTCAGGTGTGGTGCTAAGTGCTGTGCTAGGCGGGCTGTCAGGTGCAGCAGTGCGTGCGGTGACAGCTGTAAGACCGTGGACCATCCAGAGTCCTCATCTCAGATAAGGCACTGACCTCAGTGGGTGTGGGAGTGCTAACCAGGGGATGCGGGCGTCAGTGGTTCAGTGAGGCAAGCAGACTTTACCCTGCTGATTGTCAGCAGATCGCAAGAGTCTCAGGGCCAAGTTCCTGACTGTGAAGGTCATGACAGAGACTTGTTCACGAAGGGTTTGGTTTTGGAGGGGTCGCAAACCTGCTACCAAGCGCCCTTCCCCACCCCGTCTCAAAGGCCCCCGATGTGTGTCGGATACGTGGGCCAGGGCAACTGTGTGACCTACCAGGGCCACGCACAGGCTGAGCCACCAGAGTGGGCCTGCCTGCTGCCCGCCTGCTCCTGGGGGTTGGGAGCCCCAGTCCTGACCCCCACAGGCTGGGCGAGGGCCAGGGAAGTCACTTCAGCTCTCTGTGCCTCATTCTCTGCCTATAAAAGTAGGGAGCACAGGCTACTTAGGACACCCCTATACTTGTGTAGCTTTTTACACCTTAAAAAGCACCTGTAGGTATACTCATATTTGTTCAAGAAGCTGATGATCAAAGCTTAACCCTAGGGTTACTAATGCTTATTCTAACTGCTCAATTCTATGACTCTGGGTTATGGACTGGCCAGACCACTTTCTCACGTCCAAAGTCCCCTTCAGATGCCCTGCTGTCTGTCTCCACCTTAGCTATGGAACAAACCCCACCCACCCGCATTATGCACCCCGGTCTAGAACATGATGTCACCTGCTAGCCACCACCACCCTCTGCTGGGCGCCCTGCCAAGGACCCTGACGTAAAACACCACGCGGGGGAGGGGGTGGGGCAGCCTCTGGCCACCTCTTGAATGGACCAAACCCCAGGCTCAAAGGCCATCACAGTTGATAAACTAATGACTGCCGGGTCTGGACGTCAGATGCCAACACTGTCACAAACAACCATATCATTATGTTCTGATACTGACAATGCTTTTTAACTGCCACAAACGTGAAATTCAAGGGAACAAGTGACCAAGGACAACACATGCATGGCCAAACAAGGGTTTGGCGGGTTCAGGCTACTTCAGTCAAATAAATGGACAGGCAACAGCTCCCTGAGCCAAGGATGGTCACCTGTGACTCACTGGCCGACAGGCACTGGACCCCAGTGCCCTGGAGGGAGCTGGCACTGCTCTGAGGCTGCATGTCTCCCTACTCACCCTGCACAGGGGCTCTTCCAGCTTAGAAAGTGTGCTGGCAAATTCTGCATTATTTCCTAAGCGCCTAGCTTTCTGTGCACACCAGCCCAGCTATGGAGTGGAGCTGAGCGATTCATGTCTGTGCTGTGTATGAAAAGCCTGCATGGGGCAGTGTCTACAACCCTCCTGGTGTACCCTGTCTGTGCCAACTGCTGGGCTCCATGCCTTTCCTGAAAACACCGTGTGGGACCGTCCAAACGTCCCGACGAGACGATGGCCGGGGTGAGGGGGCGAGAAGACCTGCGGTGGACGGCCACAGACCTGCACAAAAGGTTCCTGCTTCAGGGCTAGGCAGTCTCGAAAGACATGCATAGTGCTGGGCTGCAGACCCCTCCAACCACAGGCAGGGCCTTGCTCAAACTGTCCCCAGTTGAGAAGGGGCGGGGCCACGTCCCAACCCAGCTCACTGGCCACCACCACGTCTAGGAGGCACCAGGATCTGGGCCTGCCTGACCTGTCACCACAGACCTATTTATACTGGGAGCAGTTAACTTGGGGGTTCTGCTTGGGGTGCCTCAGCCAGAGAAGCCAAATGAATTGTGCTCGATTAGAGCGATGCTGTTATTTTTAAAGCACAGTGTAGTACAGGCGAGAGAACATCTCCAGACAAGTTCTACTATCTTCTCTCTGTATGGGTGTGCAGGTACAATGTCAATAAACACACAAGATTAGCAAAGAAAAGCTGCCTCAGCTCTGCTCTAAGGAATCTGCTGATAGAGGAATGATAGTCCCTGGGTTTCTGCCCTAAACTAAAGGCAGTGGCCCTATCAGATCATTATAGAAAGGACTGTGGTAGGCTGCCCAGTGGCCACACGTCCTCCCAGGTCCACAAAAGGCCCCCTGCAGTGGCCATGTGGCTCCTCCACTGGGGGTGAGCCCTTGGGGGCTGGCCTGAGACTTGCTTTCACCAAGGCCATGGGTGGCAGTGGCAGCGTGGGCTCTGGGTGGGGCATCCAAGGCCTGCAGCCTCTCCTCCCCTCCTCTCTTCTCCTCTTGGAGCTACACCGAGGACTTGTGAGGGAGTCTCTCTGGTCCCCTGGCTGAAGGCAGGGCCTGGTGGACAGCTAGCACCAAGCACCAGATGTGAGGGGGGCCTTTGCAGGGCTGCAGCCTGGCCAAACCCCAGCTGCACGGAAGCTGGGAACCATGAGAAAGACTTTACTGGTGGTGTTTCGAGTTGCCAAGTTTTGGGGTGGTTTATTACACAAACGCTCATAGAAACCAGACTTTTACTGCAGGAGAATATTATACGCAGGACGCCTGTGACGGCTCTCATGAGCAGTCTTTCTGGCATTCCTCAAGAAGTGAGAGCCCTTGCCCTCTGCCTGGTTGTCCGCACCCAACAGCGCATTCTATCAGCTCAGAATTGCAACTCTCAAGGGCAGCTGTGCAGGACCACAGTGGGCATCTGGTCCCAATGCACCTAGTGGATGGCCCCACGTGGAGGACCTAGCCCAGCTGAGCCAAGCCTCAGGCTCCGAGAGAATTCTGGCTCTGCGAGTCGGGACCACTTAAGAGAGAAGGCCCTAAACTCACAACCTGCCCATGGACGGCAGAGCCCAGAGCCCAACAGACCTTCAGACCCCTCGCGGGGGCCTGGCACAGGCGGAGCCGGGGAGTGAGTGGCCTAGAGGCTCTGGGCTGACAATGTGATCACCACCACAGCCCCTTTCTGGGAAAGGCCCCAAGGAACACCTCCCGCTGACAAGGCGCTCCTTCCCTTCCCCAGAGAGGAGGCGCCAGGCAGGCGGCTGGGGCAGAGCTCGCTGCGCCCTTCTCAAGAGCTGCCCCAGGGACTTCCCCGGTGGCGCAGTGGATAAGACTCTGAGATCCCAACGCAGGGGGCCGGGGTTCAATCCCTGGTCAGGGAACTAGATCCCACATGCATACCACAACTAAGAGTTCACATGCCACAGCTAAGGAGCCTGAATGCCACAACTAAAGAGTCCACCTGCCACAACTAAGACCTGGTGCAACCAAAAAAAGAAGGAGCTGCCCCGGCCCCGATGTTGACTTGCTCCTTTCTTGCTCTTGGTGTCCACCTTCCCCTTGAGGTCGCTCTGGATCTCTCTCTCCAGTTATCACCGACATTTAAAAACCCACGATTCTTGGGCTTCCCTGGTGGCGCAGTGGTTGAGAGTCTGCCTGCCGATGCAGGGGACACGGGTTCGTGCCCCGGTCCAGGAAGATCCCACATGCCGCGGAGCGGCTGGGCCCGTGAGCCATGGCCGCAAAAAAAAAAAAAACAAAAAAAAAAACCAGAAACCCAAGATTCTTGCTTAAAATACAGTACAAAAGGATAGTCATTAAAAAAAATCACGCTCCCAAAGATGCAGCACGCCTTTACTCCCAGCCCGCCCTCCAGCCACCGCAGGCTTAGTTAGCTCTCCATCAGCGCCTGACACCCTCACTTTCTGCCAACTGCTCAGGGGTCCACACTCCCACAGCGTTTCACAAACTAAGCCAACACCCCTCGGCTTGATCTCGGGGCCTCTCCACGTATGTCACAGCTCAAACTGCTGGTCTTCACTTTGCTGCCTTGGGCTCCTGGCGCCGAGCCTCCCAGAAGCTTCTGTGAGTGCTCGCTGAGTGCCCCCCGACCCTTCCTGGGCCCCTGCGGCCCTCGGCCTTCACACGTGCCTCTTCTGGGTACAGCCACCCTGTCCCTGGCCAGGCCCCTTCCTTAC
This sequence comes from Physeter macrocephalus, assembly GCF_002837175.3. Taxonomy (NCBI): domain Eukaryota; kingdom Metazoa; phylum Chordata; class Mammalia; order Artiodactyla; family Physeteridae; genus Physeter; species Physeter macrocephalus. Next base: position 36,279 of record NW_021145459.1, read on the forward strand.
CCTTCAAAACTCAGAACAACTGGTGCTTCCCTGCGGAAGTCGGTGGGGTTTACTCTGTATTCTAACTGTGCTTGGCTTACTGAAGTCCCCACGGGCCCGCGAGCTAGCAGGCCCCGCACACTCACACCTCCTGGCAGCCAGTCGACTCAGTCCTCCAATAAAACTGTCACGAGCTGCAAACTGCTACACACATAAGGTGAAGGCACTGCTTCAGGAGCCTTACACTTTCCAAAGGTGTTAATTTTATGTCCCTGATGGTATAAACAGAAATCCTTTAAGAGTAAAATACTATACTGAAGTTAGGGAAGATGTTCTTAGTTGGTTTAGTCGATTTAACACAAAAAGTCACCAGGGTTGAGATTCATCCTGATTTAGGAAGCTGAGTATGGAGGGGGAACTTCAAAGTGAGGTTTAACAGCCTCGATCACTGAAAGCCCATGAAGTATACCACATGTGTGTTTTCCCCCAAGGCCAGCAAAGAACTAGGGCGAACCGTGGCTGAGTTTTTAAAGTGCAGCCAAGGCAGTTTCAAAGCTGCAGAATGAAAAGGAACGGTGTCACCCCATCCTGGGGACGACATGTGTCTGCTTCTGCTCTGCTTGTCTGGTTCAATTACAGAAAATAACAGCATTGTGTTTCACGAGCATGGAAGGAAGAAGCAGAAGTGCCCGGGCCAGAAGGGTGGCATGGCCGAGCTCAGAGAGGTGGGACCGAGAGTCTAGGATCTGCACGTCGAGCGCCACACAGAGCTCTTGTGGTGACCACGCTGGACCAGAGAGCTGTTACTACACGTGGGAGCTGGCCCGCAGAAGGCAGGAGAGGAAATGGACGCAGTCAGCAAGACAAGGAAGACAGGCTTTTAGGAAGCGGGCAGAGGTCACTCAGAAGGCCCAGGCAGGGGAAGTGAGCTCCGATGCACCAAGGACGGCTGTGGTGGCCCAGTGAGCAGGGGCACAAAGGGCACCACAGGGTTCAGAGGGCACAGGGCCCGACCCTGGGTCCTCCCTGCAGGGCTGACACCGCGCTGTGACTGTGGCGGGGGTCGGGGTGAGGGCGGGCACCTGCCTCTGCTGCACAGGAGGGGCCCGGTGAGGACTCAGCAACTCTCAATTACCTGTGCATGTGAAACACTAACAAGGGCAATCTGGCTTTGACTCTGTTTTTTTAAGACACAAATAAAAATAAGATGCCACCATCTGACTTGTGCCCAACATGGCCAAGACCTTAATGAGGGAGGGCTTCGCACGCTGACAGAACAGGCCCTGGCTGACAGGTCCTAGGGGGTCAAGGGGCGAGCTACACTTGACAAGGTGTTTAAGACTGGAGCGCAGAGGCCGGACTGGAGAAAATGATGGGGAAGAGACGGCTGTCTAGGAGAGGACCACACCAAGGGACGAAGAGGAGAGGGACGGCGAGACGGAGTGCAAAGGCAGACCCTGGGCCGGCCAGGTAACTGGGCGCAGAGGCACGGGGAGCGCTCGGGGGCTTGTACCCCTGAACTGCTTGATTACTTTACCACAAACATAACATTCACCATTAAACATTTAGAAATAAAAGTTTTCTTTAAAAATAGGGATACGACAAAATTTTAAAGTAAATTAAAGTCAAAAGTGAAAGGGCAGCTTTAAAATAATCACAGCTGATAAGAACATCAGCTGAATATATAGACTGAGAATGAGATTATAGTATTAGAGAAGTATCTTGTTAATTTTGTTAGGTGTGGTGAAGAAACCATTCCCTTGATAGAGCCACTCAAATGCATTTATGACAGAAATGTAAGTGGGGAAGGAATAGATTTTTAAAGACTGGCAAACTGCAGAGAGCTACTGAAGTTGCGTGACGGTCTCCTCACGGAAGTTCATTTCACACTCCTGTCAACTGGGGGAAGAAAAAAAAAGCACAACGTGAGAGTTGTGACTTAAGTTTTATGTGGGGCAAAATGAGGACTATAGCTCGGGAGACAGCATTTCAGAGAGCTCTGAGAAACTGCTCTAAAGAGGTAGGGGGGAAGGTCAGTATATTTGTGATTTTGGTGCAGGGCGAGTCCATTCAATCGAGCACATATTTTTTGCAGAAGGCTGTTGCTAGTCACGAGGAGCAGACAGCACCATGAAGGATTTTAGTACTTTTCTAGATACAGGGAGATGACAGAATTGGGCTCATAAAATCTTCTCCTGAAAATATCTATCTGAAGACCTGTTCTCCCAGCTTTTCCCAGAGCACAGAGTGCTTCATTCCTGACCTCCACCCCCTGAACTCCTTTCAGGGGGTGTTGAAGGTCAGCAGCTGCAGAGCTCATAATTTGATCCTTGTAGAGGTAGATGGTTAAGTGTCAATTTGTAATTGACACTCCTATTGTGTGTTTGAAAACGTCATAAAAAGTTTAAAAAATAATAGGAAAGCAGAGCATAGAAGGGCAGGGAGGGGGAGATGCTAAATTTGTGCTGTTTCTGCTGGACACACAAAAAATTCAGTCCTAGCAGTTCCTCATAAGCCCTCTGCAAAGGGAGGGAAGAGAATGATGACAGAACCAACTCTTAGGACAAGGAATTTGACATCCCTTATCTGATGCAGAAATGAGAGATCAGAAAGGTGATCAATCTAAATCTTAAAACCTAATTTTCTTTATCTCTCCCTAAACTATTTTTTCTAACACAGAGCACAAACGAAGCATTCTTAATAAAGCCAACGATTTCCAAGGCCTTCCGTGGGTCACAAATGCCTTTGAAAATCTGATTGAAAGCTCTGGATCCTGTCCCTCAAAAAATGAGCATACAACAGGTACTGGGCCTAATTCAACTTGGAGAGGCGATCAAGTCCACTTTGCTGGGATGGCCGCGGAGGGACACTGCCATTGTAAATGTCCACTGATTTACACCATCCTGTCCCTCTCCCTCAAGGAGATGCCGTGTCCCCTGGAGAATCCTGACAACAGAAACCAGCACATAAAATCTGGCCCAAAGAGCCAACCTGCATGTATTCTCTTATTAAACTGAAAAGTCCTTTTTTGAGATCCTTTACCCATACCCCCGCGGAATCTCTCACAGAGGTGCTAAAGAGGTGCTTGCTCTGACCCGCGGAGCCCAAGGACCCAGTCCTCACTCTGCATTCTTCCTCAGCTGGCTGCACCTGTGCCTGTCAGTAGTCCTCTCACTGTGCTGTCCTCATCCCTGGGACAGATGGACACGGTGACCATCCCACGCACCCTGAGAACCCCCAAGTGTTACCTTCCTCGACACCATGTGATAAAAATACTTTTCAAGAATAGGTGGAGCACAGAGCATTTTTAGGGCAGTGAAAATACTCTCTATGATACTATAATGGTGATACATGGCATTATGTATTTGTCCAAAACCACAGAACGCACACCACCAAGAGTGAACCCTAATGTACACTATGGGCTTTGGGTGATGATGACACGTCAATGTAGGTTCATCAACTATAACAAATGTTGTAACTGTGGTGGGGGATGTTGATGGCGGGGAGACTGCATGTGGGGGGCAGGGGGTACATGGCAAATCTCTGTACCTTCCCCTCAATTTCGCTATAAACCTAAAACTGCTCTACAGAATAAGTTTAAACAATTTTTTTAAAGCAATAACGATAACGATATTAATACAAATACTAATAATGGTAACAGCCACTGTGACGCTTTCAGCCCCACTTTCCAGAGCTCGGCACCACAGAGCCACGGTGTGCTTCTCCACTGCAACCCATTCCCGTGACGCCAGGCATTCACGCACGGACGTTCCCCGACCTAGATCCCTGTTAACTCGCAGTAGCTCACTCAGGTGCTATTCTCCCTAAAACCAAATATAACTTAAGAAGACTTGGCTCCATAAAGAGGTTACATCTGAGAAAAGGAAGGCAAGGGACAGCCTGGCTACAAGATGAAAGTCTGATTCTGAAACCTCTGGGCTAAGTTTATTTGAGAGATAACCTTGTGGCAACTGTCTTCAGAAACCACTAATATCTGACATCACAGGCAGAGGCACTTCTTTCCGGGCAGTGCATTTGTCTACAGCCTTGGGAAACACACCCCAGATCTCCTCCCATAGGAAACCAGGTCTCATCTTGCTCACGGAGCAAGGCAGCTTCCAGGTTGCCATGGAAACCTTGCTGGGCAAGGAGATTCAGACCAGGAGGCGGCATTCCTGATGAAACGGGGCTGGTGGCTCCCGCAGTCAAACGTACCCAATCTAAATGTCACTAGTGCTTCGGGGTAAAAGGGTAAAGCTTACGCTCAAGGACCCAATGGAAGCAGGCTGCCTTTAGATAAACAAGTCCCCAAAATTCACAAGGAAAGAGCCAGATCAACAGTGAGGACAGCCAGCCTCCGGCGGGCACTCGCTCTGCGCAGACCCGGAGCACCTCGCACATACTGTCTCCTTCCCACAGCCCGCGATGGGGCACAAGGAGTCTGAGCAACTTGGGGGTCTACCCCCCAGCTTCCGCTGGGCCGGCTGCCTGACCTGAAAACCAAGAAACAGTCATCAACCCATCAGTATCACCGGCCAAAACGCTGTGAAGAAGTTCTCCCACTAGGCACGCTCTGTATCCAGCAAACGTGTGAAGAGGGGGGCTCTAAGGAAGAGCCTCACCGGTTAACACAGAGAAATTAGAAGGACGCCTTCACAGAACTTACTTTCAAATACAAGAGAAAAACGTGAACATACTGATCTAAAATGTCATTTATACAGAAATCACGTGAAATGGTCTTCAGGTGTTCCGAGGACAGTGGGACAGAGGAGCTTCCTGCGGGGCCTTTCTTTCCGTGGGCTTCCTTTCTGCAGCATCACCATCCTGCAGCAGCCTTGGTGAGAGCCTGGGAGTGGTGCAAGTGCTTCTCTACATCCTTGCCGGTTTAACACGTTGGCTGTTCCAGGGAGCAAGGCCTTGAGCGCGCCGCACACGGAGAGAGGGACACGCCCCTCCAAAGAAGGTGGTTCCAGTTGGGCCTGGTGTGACGGCCGAGCTGGGCTGACGCAGAGAACTCGGGTCGGTGGGGCTTCCAGCCACCCGCCTGCCTTCCTTCTCGACGGTCCTCAGAATACATGCACTTACCTGGACGGCCAGCCACCAACGGCCAAGACTCCAAACACACGAAGACACCTGCTCCTCTGAGCCTTACCTTGTGTACACTTTTGGGGTTTTCCAACCAAGCATAGTACATTTCCTCCACATAGTTCGAACTAGTCCCGCTGAGGAAGGGCTCCGCAGCAACGGGGGCAGTATAGCACCGGATCTGCCCAAACGTCCTAGCTGCTGCTGGTCTGTTTTGTGAAAATGTCTTCACAGTCTGGGAAGCCGTCAATGGCCTCAACTTAGCAGCACAAGTCCTTAAGTGAAACATTCTTGTCCTGAAGTCTCTCACGACTGTCTGCACCAAAAAAAGAAAGAAAAGTTAGAAAGAGCATTGTAGCAGACAAGGCTACTGGGGGAAAACCTCGCAGACTGTGGCTGGAGGAGGAAGACCCTGTAAATGCATTTGTGGCCGCGTGCCCTGCTTCAGAGAGCACGACACAGCATGAGGTAGTCAAACTGACCAACCTTCTATGTACAGGGCCTGTGCTCGACATGGGGAGGAGAGAACACAGCTGCAGAGGTTATGGGCTTCGCCTGCAAGTTTCAATCTAGTTTGAGGGATACAATATATCATGATAAATATGTGATGCCCTATAAGTTTATACATTGTATAAAACAATTATAGGAAAAGGCAACAAAGATTAATTAGTGATTAGATTAATATTGTAAAATGAGAAAGATACTTTCTAATCTATCCGGAGACTACCGAGTACCCGTTGGACTCACGGTATTCTGGAGAACACATAGACGTTGGAGAAATATTTTGCTCATCCTCCAATAATTTATCTTTGAGCAGCAGAAAAAAAATTTTTTTAATTAAAAATTACAGCGACAGCACTGAGCACTTGAGAGGCACAGAAAATGCCAACAAAACTCCACGGGAGAACCCGCTCCTCCCAGGTGTTCCTTTCCAGCGGCTGGGAAAGCTTGGGGAAGGGCGTGGAGGACAGGGAGGATTTAGCTCTGGAGAGGCGGGAACGGCAGGCATTCTAAATATAAGAATCAGTAGGAGGAAAGACAGAGAGGTGGAAAGGTGTGAAGAACACAGCGGAAGAGCAAGAATCGTCTTGTCTGGCAGGAGAGGTGGATTAGCTGGACAGCCGGGGTCCTGACCCCCGTTTCCTAAGACTGGGAGCGGAGGAGGGCTGACAAGCGAGGGAGCGGGCTCTGCAAGAGGAAGCACGGGCAGCAATGACTACAGAAGTGTCTACATACCTTGGGGCGCTCTATGGTCATCAACTTGACATGTTAGGACTCTTCACGAACCCCACCAACTCCCTAGAAGGCAGGCGCTAGCTCTTCTGTTTTACAGGTCACCTTTCTGAGTTTAAGTTTTCCCCAAGGTTGAATGGACCTTGAGTTTGAGGATTGTAACTCTATCTACACTACCCATTTTACAAAAGCAGCTGATGCACCCACCAGACCATGAAAGAGTTTACACTGTTCCCGGAGGGGTCTTGAACCACTTCCAAGCACCCGTCAGAATCCAGATGCCTCCGGGAAGGGACCCAGTCAGGAAGGGATAAGGACACTGTGCAGTTCCTCTCCCCATAAAAATCCCGGCACCTTCCAGTCAAAGCGAAAGAGGCTGTGGGAGGGGAAGGGAGCCCCAGGGCAGGGACGAGGCTCACCACAGCCCTCTGCCCTGAGATATGGTGCCTGCTGGCCTAACACATGGTTGCCCTTAAATCTGCCTTAAAGCCAGTGCCCTGGCTGTAAAGTTGGAATTACACCCCACCTCCACTCCTGCCTGAAGGAAATCCAAGCTCTGAGACATGCTGAGAATTACCCAGAAATAAATGTTACATAAACTATCCTTTACACTGTTTATAAGAACCCTTCCTCTTAAGCCAAATATGATCAGAATATGCATAAAGGACACTGACAGAGAGAGTGTCTGGCCTGTTCTGCTGCTCAGAAAAGACAGGTCAGCAAAAGGGAAAAGCAGAACAGGAACTTTATTTTTATTTTTTGTGGTATGTGGGCCTCCCTCTGTTGTGGCCTCTCCCGTTGCGGAGCACAGGCTCCGGACGCGCAGGCTCAGCGGCCATGGCTCACGGGCACAGCCGCTCCGCGGCACGTGGGATCCTCCCA